>NW_025876943.1:0-4379 GCF_002878395.1 Capsicum annuum
GGCCGATCCCAATCTTTATATATAGGTGGCAGCTCAGGGGCGTAAGCATAGCATGAGCAGATCCTAATTTATCTATTTACCACTGATCAGCTGGTCATTTGCATTATATATGGCTTACAAAGATTATGAAGTAAGAAGGGTAAAAATAAAGAAAGGAACGTAATATATGTAGTCCCACAAGTTTATATAAAGGTGGTCTACTAGTACTACTTATACATTTGTATCTGATTTTTATTGAGCTCGTGTACCATGTGTTGTTACTTTTAGTCTTACATATTCAGTACATATTTTTGTACTGACGTCCCTCACGGAGGACCTGTATTTCATGCTGAAGGCACAGGTACTTCAGCTCATACACCTCACTCGTAGGAGCGCAGGCTATTCCATACATATTGGTGAGCTCCAGGTTGATTCGGGGCTTTTCGAGTCTGTTCCATATGTTTTGGTATTGTGCAGTAGGTTAAGAGTAGGACGGGGGGTTTATCCCGACCCTAACTAAGTCTATGTATCTTGTAGAGGCTTTGTAGACTAATGTAAAGTTATGGTAGTGTCCTGATTTTAGACATGTGGCCCCATCAGCCAAATGTTGTACATATCAGTTTGTGCGTCCATGTGTCGTTATTTTCATCGATACATAATATCATGTTGTCAGAACATTTTGTTGTCACAGTTACATACATGGGAAGTACAAGGTTATGAATTGGTTCTCTCGGGCCTTTACGGCTACGGGTGCCTGTCCGCCTCAATAGGATTTGAGGCGTGACAATAATATTCTTCAAACGCCTTATTTTCAAATTCTTCTCTATGATCATTGTGAATGTAGGTGATGAGGTGCCCGACTTCTCTCTGTATTTTTCTACAAAAAAATCTCAAAATTTATGAAAGCTTCATGTTTATGTCCAAGAAACATAACCCTGGTAAATCTTGAGTAATTATTAACTATGACAAAAACATATCTTTTTCCACCAATACTTATAGATTTGGAGGGACCAAAAAGATCCATGTGGATTGTTTGGAGAGGTATGGTAGTAGAGACAATGCCCTTTGCTTTGAAAGATGTTCTAGTCTGTTTACCCAGTTGCCAAGCATCTTAGATGTGATCCTTTTTAAATTTGAGTTTTGGTAGACCTTTCACCAAATCAAGCCTAGACAGTTTCTCAATAATGTGCATGTTGGCATGCCCGAGCTTTCTGTGCCACAACCAAGTGCCATTGGCTTGCATAGTAAGGTAGGTCAGGGTAGCAAAGTCAGGACTATTTAAAATATAAATGTTATCAATGCGTTCATCGATAAGTGAGATATTTCTTTTGTCGTGTTTAATTGAGCAGCTTTCAACTTTGAAGAGCACTCCAAACCCGGTGTCACATAGTTGACTGATACTGAGCAGGTTGTGTTTGACCGTCTACTAGGTATAATTCAGTGAATTTTCATGATAATTGAGTCTTACTGAGCCGACTCCAATGACGTTGCCTCGGTATTGTCACCAAATATGACTGACCCTCTATCCACTTCTTTAGGGAAGAAAAGTTTTCTTTTTTTCCAGTCATATGTCTGTAATATCCACTGTCAATAGCCCACATTCCTTTTTTGTAGCTCTTGCAAATCTATTTCTGCAAAACAAGAAGATTAATTTTATTTAGGTACACAAGTGATCTTGGGTCCTTTCGGGTTAGATGTGCTTTTCTAATTTTATTTAGGTATACAAGTGATCTTGGGTCCTTTCGGGTTAGATGTGCTTTCCTTGGGCTTCCAAACACGCACACTTTAAGGCTTATGCCTGCAGCTGTAGGATTTGTGTCCTCTCTGTCCAAAAGTAAAGAAAATGGGTTCTCAAAAAGAAAAGGAGGTCTTAAATGATTTAAGTGACCCTAAGAAGAAACTCAGATTCCATTTTAAGGAGTTTGTTCCTATGAAATTGTGGCTTGGGGACATTTTAAGATTGTTTAATTTGGTTTTTGCATCACCAAGTTCTTCATAAAGCAAGCCATTTTCAACTTGACATGACTCTATTTCTATTTTCCAGTTTCTTCGTTCTTCTAGGATTTTTTTTTAAAACAAGCTTCAGAACTTTTCTTTTCTTGAGCAAGCTTTTAATATTCATCTATGATTTTTTGAAGTTCAAGAGTATTACAGTTATGACAGTTATGTGGCCTTACCTCACTAGGTCCACCTGTTGCTATAAAGCACATATTCGCAGCCTCTATTTCTTCTTTAGTTTTATCTTCATCATTCTAGGCCCCTAAAATTTAATTCTTTCTAGATGATCGTCATCTCAATTGTGGACAATTTTGTTTGAAGTGTCCAAGTCTTCCACAATAGTAACAGAGATCATCATTTCTGGTGTAGTCATTGTTTTTGCCTCCCTGGGATCTTTGTTGTCTCTGTCTCATGATCTGCCTTATCGCACGGTTGATGGGGGCTATTCCTTCACTATCATTATTTTCCAGAATGTCCTCCTCTCCGATTGAAGTATCATAGAAGTCTACTATTTTCTTTGTTCCATCCTTGTGAAACCTGTTGATATAATTTTTGTCATATGTAATAAGGTTACCTCACAGTTCATCATATGTCATGTTGTGAAGGTGTTCGTCTTTCAAAATGGCAACCTTGGTTTCCTAGTCTTTGGGAGACTTCGAACCATCTTCTGGACTTGTAGGCTGTGAAGATAGATCATCCCTAGTGACTTTAGTTCGCACACAATTTTGCTGAATCTGGCAAACACTATTTCAATATCCTCATTTTCCTCCATTTTGAATAATTCATAATCATTCACAAGAGCAATAATTTTTTACTTCTTAACTTGGGTGGTTCCTTCACAGGTTACCTTTAGTTTGTCCGACAATTCTTTTGCTATCTCTCACGTTGAAATCTTGTCGTATTCTTCTCCACTAACTGCATACAAAAGTAAGCTTATAACACTTAAGTTAGTTTGGATTGCCTCCTGGTTTTCTTTGTTAATATCAAAATTTTCAAGATCTTCCATATCAATAATAATGGATTTTTTATCCTTGTCCTTTTGTTTCTCCTTGAGCCTAGAATTGGCTTAGGATCCTTTTTATGACAACCCAGGATTAGTAGTCATTTGATTTAACAAAGATTGTGAATCTGTTATTCCAGTATGAGTAGTGTTTTCCATTAAAGTATGGTGGTTTTATGGAGGAGTGACCATTCTGAAAAAGAGCACCAGGAATTTGGTAATTGGCTATTTGATCTTTGCTCACTTATGGTTAGGCAATGCTATCTATGACACCTTCTCTAATACCAATTAAAATTCAAGAGGGGGGAGGGGGAATTGAAATTTTCTTTTGTGAGTCAACTCGCTTGTAGATCAAAACACTTCACAAACAAATTTAACTTAAACAATTAATCATGTAAATAATAAAGCATAAAGTAAACAACACAAAGATTTATCTTGGTTTGGCACACCAATCCATTGCCTACGTTTAGTCCCCTTGGGTTTCAAGTTTCCTTAAGATCGTTGAAGGTTTGGTTTGAGTACAATGATAGAAAAAAAAGCTCTGAAGACTTATTTTGCTCCTTAAATCTTCTATTTTTGTGATTGATTAATCTACTTACCATGCCGAGGTCCTCCATATAATTGTGTCATGATTTTTTATAATATTTAGGACTATGATGCTCCTTCCATTTATCTTCTCATGATTGATTTTACTTGGATGCTACTTGGATACGATGGATGTCTTTCCATTCTTGATGTACTTCTATTTTTGAAGCCGGCTTTCTTTATCTTACCATTATTACCAGCTGCATAGATACACTTGTGAGTACGTCATTATTAAAATATAAACTTAGGAGGTCAAAAATTTACTTTAGGGATGCATCTACGAATAACTCCATTGCACAAATTTTAAATAGATAAGGTTCATCCCTTCCTTACTTCATGTATTCTTTGTTGGAAGGACAGATCCTCTGGGACAAGATCACTTGCTAGGTAATTTAAAAAGTCAGCAAACAAGGGAATTAAGTCTTATGATGCTTCAAAAATCTGCTCATCTAGAAAATTATCATCGATTTCAAGCCCATTCCCTACTTTTTGCATTACTTCATCCTTAAGTCTGGACAAATGATCAACAACTTGGTTTTTTGTACCCTTTCAATCTTCTAACTCAAAATCAAACTCTTGCAGCAAGAGAACCCAATGGATCAATCTAGACTTTTCATCTTTCTTCACCATCAAGTAGCTCAGGTATACATGGTTTGTATGCACAACAACCATAGTGTCAATCAGATAATACCAAAATTTCTCAAAATAAAAAACCACTTCTAGTAACTCTTATTCTGTAATAGTATAATTCTTCTAAGCAGGGTTTAATTCCTCGCAGGCATAGTAAATAGGATGCATAATCTTTTCTCACCTTTGT
>NW_025876944.1:0-2381 GCF_002878395.1 Capsicum annuum
TTGAATATACATATAATGAAAGAGTGCATGGTTTTTCCAAGAGCACATGACCACCATATGTTTGATGAAAGTTTTTGCATGGTTTTGACTTGAGTTTCGGAACATGAAATCTTTTATGCAAATTACATGTTTGGGTGGTCTGAAACTACATTTTTATGAAAAATCATGCTTATGACATTATGACTCAGAAATAGAACTTGCAAGTCTTGGTGTGACGACACCCATTCAGATTTTTCCATGATAATTCAGAATAGATTTAATGCATGTTTGAAATTAGACTTTTCAGTTGTTGAATTTAAAAATATGTATGTTCAAAATAGGATAAAATTGGGCATAAAAAGAGCTTAGGCGGTTCCTCGAAGAAGGCATGAGTTCAGACAACTCATTTTCCAAAACCGTGATTTACCGATTCGGGTTTATATATTATATTGGCCTAGGGCCCTGTGGTGTATCAGATTCAGGAGCTCCAACCCTTGTAGCATACTCGGGTTGGAGGCTTCCCCGCCGAGTCAATGACGGATTTCATATCACCCATGGAATATCAGACTTGTAGGGGATACCACCTAACTCAGAAGTAATACACAAATTAAAATTTGTAAGTTACAGACAGGTTCTATGTTTTCAGAAAGTACCCATGTGTTTTCAGAAGCTATTTTATACGTGATGTGTTGATGAAAATGGCTCTCATCTATTTTATATATGTTCAAATACTTTATTTTGGATTGCTTCGCGTGCCGGTACATTTGTGCTGCCCCCCCTCCTTCCAGATTTTAAGACACAGTCTAGGGGTCCAGATAAATTGTAGATATCTCAGATCGCAGAGCAGATTGTGTAGGGGTGAGCCTTCTATATTCTAGAAGGCCTGTTTACTTTTAGATATTTATCTTTAGTCATGTTTTAGTCTATTGGGGGCCTTGTCCTAGTTTTCAGATAGTTTTGTTTAGTTCATAATAGAGATTTTGCAGACTGAGTCAGACATTATTATTATCCAGATATATTTTGGATTTCAATTTTTCAGTATTATGATCACATTCAGATTGACCATGTTTCTGTATTAGATTTCTCTTTCTTATTATCTTTTATTATATAAATATTGTGCATGATTACCAAATAGATAGAGGGTGTCTAGGGCCTTCACAGTTCAGGAATGCTCATCACAACCAGGGCCCAAGTTTGGGTCATGATAAACTTGGTATCAAAGCACGATTCATGTTCCTCGGGTGTCTGTAAAATCGCGTCAGGTAGAGTCTTATTTATGGGTATGTAGCACGCCACACTTATAAAGAGGATGCTACTAGGTGTTTAGGAATGTCTCTCCTTCTTCATGTTTTAGTTCCTGTAATAGAGTTAGAATGTTCTCTTTCATACTCTAATTCGTGCTATGGTGTCGCCCATACTAAAGTAAAAAGTCATCCCTAATTCTTTCCTTACTCTAATGTCCTTAGAAATGTCTCATTATTGAGGTGATTCAAGTCCAGAAGTTTAGAATCTAAATGGTATGGTCCTTTCTGATTAAACCATCTAAGAGTTAAAATTTGTGCAAGGACTTGAGAAGAGTCCGTTAGTGCTTCAATGTGTATTGATTTCGATGTAAACATTGATCCTGATGGAATCATGCTTTTCAGCTTGAGGTATTAATTGCATTTAGTCCCCTTCAAATTTATGTTACAAATATCTTGCTTAAGGGGGGATGATGTGTAGTAGAATGTTGGAACTGTATTTCCACCAAAATAGTAGTATGTGTTAAAGTATTGTTGTCATGACCTATTGGTAGTGAAATTAGACCAAAAAGTTGATGATGTGATGTCACAAAGTTAGAAGTCAGAGTGAGGGTGACTTTTGTGTAAATGAATATTTTAGTTGAATAACCGATGTTCGAGAATGATTTACCCCCCTTATGGTGATAGACTAATGTGGTAACTAGTAGCATGTGTGGATGGTATGGTAGTCCGTGGAGGAAGTATTTGACTCCGATTTTATTTATACAGCGTAAGATGTGTATTCTTAGTTCATTGGATATTGCGTATTAAATTTCTATCTCATGTAATTTTGTCATCAAGGTGTTGTTGAAAAAAATAAAGTCTAGTGAAGCCGTATGGGGCTCTTTCGATTCACTAGCATAGTTGACTTGTCATTCATCTCATTTTCTTGTTCAAAATACAAAATCAAAGTCTAGTAAAGCCGTGTGAGACCTATTTTGATTCACTAGCAACTTGTTGTTCTTGTGTTGGCTTAATATATGTATATCTGAATTTGTTTGCATGAGATTGAGTTGGTAAAGAGGTAATTTGTCCTTGTGTGTTAGTTTAGTAGAAGGTAGAGAAAGAGTTGTTAGTTAGGGTGATTTGTCGGTTGCTTGTAGTGTGAAAATGGCTATATTA
>NW_025876945.1:0-2986 GCF_002878395.1 Capsicum annuum
ACCCCATGAGAAAAATTACCCCACCCATGACCTTGAGTTGGCTGCTGTTGTGGTTGCTTTGAAAATCTGGAGCCACTATTTGTATGGTGTCCATGTTGATGTTTTCACTGATCATAAGAGTCTGCAGTATGTATTTACCCAGAGAGAATTGAATCTTAGGCAGAGATGATGGTTAGAATTGTTAAAGGACTATGATATGAGTGTGCTGTACCATCTGGGCAAGGCCAATGTTATGGCGGATGCCCTAAGTAGAGTGTCCATGGGTAGTGTTTCGGATGTGGTAGAAGGTAAGAAAGAGTTAGCTCCTGATGTACGTCGTTTGGCTAGATTGGGGGTTGGGTTGTTTGACTCTGCTGAAGGTAGTATAGGGGTTCAGAGTAGTTCCGAATCCTCCTTGATTTTTGAAGTGAAGGAAAAGCAATGCTTAGATGCTAGTTTGGTCAGACTGAAGGAGTCAATCAAGGACCAAAAAGTAGAGGTTTTCTCCCAAGGGGGAGATGGTGTGTTGAGATTGTAGGGTAGATTGTGTGTCCCGAATGGTGATGATCTGAGACAGACGATTATTGCTAAAGCATACGGGGCGTAATATTCTATTCATCCTGGTACTATAAAGAAGTACCAAGACTTGCGGGAAATTTATTGGTGGAGTGGCATGAAGAAAGATATAGCAGTGTTTGTAGCTAAGTGTGCAACATACCAATAGGTTAAGGTTGAACACCAAAGACCTTGTGGAATGATGCAAGAGTTTAGTATTCCCACCTGGAAGTGGGAAGAGATAAATATGGACTTCGTGATTGGTCTACCTCCTTCCCACGCCATCATGATTCCATTTAGGTTGTGGTTGATAGGTTGGCTAAGTCTGCTCATTTCTTGCCTGTTCATACTTCATATACTGCTGAGGATTATGCTAGATTGTATATCAGAGAGCTAGTCAGACTGCATGGAGTTCCCTTGTCTATCATTTCAGATAGGGGTACTCAGTTCACTTCGCAATTTTGGAAAGCTTTTCAGAAAGGTCTTGGTACCCAAGTGCTTTTGAGTTCTGCTTTTCATCTGCAGACCGATGGTCAGGCTGAGCAGAGACCTTAGAGGATATGTTGAGATCTTGTGCACTTGACTTTAAGGGAAGTTAGGATGATCACTTACCGTTGATAGAGTTTGCTTACAATAACAGTTTCCACTCTAGTATTAGCATGGCTCCGTTTGAAGCCTTATATGGAAGGAAGTGTAGATCACCCATAGGTTGGTTTGAGGTGGGTGAAGCGGATGTGAGTGGTCCTGATTCGGTATTTGAGGCTATGAAAAAAGTTAAGTTGATTAGGGAAAGGTTGAAAACTGCATAGAGTCGTCAGAAGTCATATGCGGATGTTAGACGGAGAGACCTTGAGTTTGAAGTTGGTGACCTAGTGTATCTAAAAATTTCACCCATGAGGGGGGTGAAGAGATTCGAAAAGAAGGGAAAGCTTAGTCCCTATTATGTTGGTCCTTACAAAATTCTTAGCCTTGTTGGTAAGGTAGCTTATGAGGTCGAGTTGCCTTCCGAGTTGTCCTCTGTTCATCCAATATCCCATGTCTCCATGCTTAGAAAGCATATTAACGATGCTGTGGTAGTGGATTCCTCTATAAATTCTGACATTCAAGAAAATCTTTGTTTTGATGAGATTCCTATTTAGATTCTTGATTTCAGTGTCCAAAGACTAAGGAACAAAGAAGTACCCTTGGTCAAGGTGTTGTGGCTAAACCAATTTGTTGAGGGTGCAACTTGGGAAGCTGAGGTGGATATGCGATCCAAGTACCCACACCTATTTTTCGCGAACTCCGATCAAGCCGAAGGTACCATTCTTTCCTAAATCATACACTTTTGATAAAAGTTGCAGCAGTTCAGCTGTCATTTATTATGTGTTCAGCTGTAGTTTCTTGAATTTATGCATTCTATGTTGCATTCAGAGTGAGAAACGATGTGGTGATGAGTCTAACGAATGGTTTCAGCTGTATGCTCTATTCCTTATCTAATCTTGGCATGTCTAGCATTATTCAAGGACGAATGTTTCCCGGGGGGGGGGTGATGTAATACCCCGGGAAATTTTTTGTTGAAATTTTATGCGTAAACGTATTGGGTTCTATCTTCTTGAATGAATTATAAATTTTTCCGTGTGGAATTTCTTATATTATGACACACCATTGTGTAGAGTATCGAATAAGCTTTCCAACAATATGTAGATCATCCAAAACGGACACCCGAGTGACGAGTTATGAACATTCCGATCGAACCGTGAATAGTAGTGAACAGTAAAACGTGCAGGAAAAAGTACTGAGGCCTAGCGTATTTTTGCTCTAACTTTAAATGATCATAACTCCTTTTACATAATGATCTGGGTGATCTACTATATATCAACGGACAGCTCTGCGAGTCCTCTTTCTAGTGAAATTAGTTTCATCCAATTTGTCAATCGAAGCAAAAAGTTATGGTCGATCTACTTCAGCCTATCAAAAGTGAATTTTTGGGTCAACTTCAAATGATCATAACTCCTCGTACACAATAATCTTGGTAAGATACTATATATCAACGGAAAGATATGAGAGTCCTCTTTCTAATGACATTAGTTTCATCCAATTTGGATATCGGAGTAAAATGTTATGGTTGATCTACTTCAGATTATCAAAACAGTCCACCAAAGGATAGATTCGAGAATTATTTGATTTTTAGGGGCGTTTTGGTCATTCTCCCTCATCCAAAATCCATCCAAATTCTATATTAAAACCTATTAGAAGCATTATATGTTATATTTCATCAAATTCCCTTAAA
Organism: Capsicum annuum; assembly: GCF_002878395.1. Taxonomy (NCBI): domain Eukaryota; kingdom Viridiplantae; phylum Streptophyta; class Magnoliopsida; order Solanales; family Solanaceae; genus Capsicum; species Capsicum annuum. Next base: position 2,807 of record NW_025876945.1, read on the forward strand.
AAGAAAACCCTAAGCTCCTACATCCAACTTCAAGAACCTCTAAAGTTCACCATTAATTCTGCAAATTTATTCAAGATTCCAAGTTCCTAGTTCAAGAACTCCAAGAACCATCATTCAAAGGCTCAATTAACATCTCAAAAATGAGTATCAATCTAAAATTCATCATTCAAGGTATGTGGG
>NW_025876946.1:0-3394 GCF_002878395.1 Capsicum annuum
GACATGACCCTAGATAGGAAGGTCTGGAGGACGTGAATTAGGGCAGAGGACTAGGGCCAGTTTGGGTCGCTAGTGTAGGGAATTACTTGGTGGGGGTTTTATTCCTGTTATGATTCCGGGTTTCGGGTTCCATGTTTTATTACGAATCTGTGTGCTTTCCTCTGCTTTCCTCTGTTTTATATTACTTATGGGTGTCGTATTTATGTTATGTAATCTGCTTCTGTTCTTTACTATGTGTTTGTGTGGTATCTCGTGCCTTGAGCCGGGGGTCTATCGGAAACAGCCTTTCTACTTCTTTAGAGGTAGAGGTATGGACTGTGTACATCTTACCCCCAGACCCCACTAGGTGGGAATACACTGGGTTTGTTGTTGTTGTTGGATGATCATTTTGTAAGTGGGAGTGTTCAACAGGTTCATTCAGGACGAGTTCAAAAGTCACAGATGTGCATTCTCAAAGTTGAAGTGTGTGTTTAGTTACCGATTGATGTCAAATTAAGGAGTATGCCAATTATCAAACTACAATGAATCCACTGACTAACTTTTTGCACCCACGGATGTGCCCCAGTGGTCAATAAAAGTAATTTGAGAATCATGAGCTTTCAAGTTCGAATTCCAACAGGCACAAAAATATTAGGCGATTTCTTTCTTTATGTCCTAATTTATTCCCTATCAATACTAGTTAATTGAATTGATTGAATAATTTCAGTTCATAGTTAAAGTAAATAAACTGCAACGTCAAAGAATCAAATAGTCGAAAAAATCAAACCTCGAACAGGGTCAATGCCGGAAATATCAATATTCTCCACATCCAATTCAAACCCAACTGGACATAAACTACTACGAAGACTTTCAGCCAACTGGCTCTCCATTTCCGTCTCTTTCTTCTCACTCCTTTCATCTTCATCGTCAAACTCAATTGATTTCAAAGTAAACCAAATATTTGGTTTACTAGCAGAAACACAGAACATGTCCCCATTCTCCATTTCCCCTCTTTCATACTGCTTAAAAGCTCGTACTTCACCATTTCGATTGTTGTATACCCAAATGGGATTCCTTCCTACAACTTCAAAATTAAGCTTAGTTTCATCTTTTTCGTGTGAATGGAACAAGATTTGACGGCGAGAAACGGTTCGGTCGGAGGAGGTGAACCCCAATCCTCTACCGAATTCGATGGTTGAACCGGGTTTGACCCGGATTTCCGACCCGTCGGAACCTACAATTTCCATTTTACTACTTCAAAACCTATTAGAGCATGCCACTTTCCAGTCTCTCTGCTTTATATTAATGGCTTGTCCCATTTTATGTGTTGTTATTTGATTAGACACAATATTTAAAAAATAAATAATGATTTTATTAAGTTTATAAAATCAATCATTTACTTCTTAATTGTTTGTAAAATTTACTAAGTTTACTTTTTAATTGTTTGTGAAATTTACTAAGAATAAAATAGAGATGTGCGATTAAATAATTAACAAATAAGTAAAGATAATTTTTTTGAAGACACACCAAAAAGAAATTGGTGGTACATAAAATAAAACGGAGGGAGTATTATTATAGACGGCTATAAAGTACTCCCTACGTACAATTTTTACTTATCATTGTTTTGCGGGCCAAATTACATAATTTTTTATCTAATATTTTTAAATGTATTAATTTAAGAGTGGGCATTTGGTATTCGGTTCAGTATTTTAAAATTTTGGATTCGGTAGTTCGGTAATCGGTAATCGGTATTTGAAAGTAGATACCATATACCATACTTATAAACATTGGTTTGATAATTCGATAATCGATAAATTAAATTTCGGTTAGGTGCGATTTTTTATTACACCATATTAAAGTTGCAAATGTTCAAATGTACGTTTAAACTTCAAAAATATTCATAAAATACCAAATACCGAATTATCGAATATCAATTATCAATTTTTTGGATCCGATTCGGTAATTCAGTTTTTGATATTTTATGTCCAGCCCTATGTATCATTTTATATTTAAATTTTAAATTTTGATAGGGAAAAATTATTATTTCCATCCTAAATTATATTCAAAAAGTCAAAGTCATAATTAAGCTAATGAGACGACCTATTACACACTTATCAATACATGAAATTTTATCTCTTTATTATTTGATAGATACTGTAGGAGAGTATTAATTGCAAATCTTCCATGAACATTACTTATTCCTATTGGAATAAAATCAAAACAGAAAAGAAAAAATGCATAGCCTCCTCTCCTCAAGTGACAACCTTTCTTGTTCTTCTTGTTCTACTTCTTCTTTTTTTTTTTCATGTTGTCCCTTTTCTTTTCTCTATTTTTCTTATCACAGTCATTTTATGTAATACCCCGTACTTTCGGGCTAGAATTTAAACCATCGTTCCTACGCGTATAGACCCTAACTAAATTATTTCTTGTTAATGTATGTGTAGTGATCACTCCTATAGTATGGAAAAACCTTTGAATATGAATTGCGGTCACAAGAATCCCCTAACTCTAAGACGAGTTGAAAACAATTTCATCAATTAAGTTTTAAAGGACACTTCAACATGGGGCAACTTTCGTCTACCATAACTTCTGTTATATAATGAACTGGGTGGCTTTCTATATATCAAATGAAAGATCTTTGAGTCCTCTTTCGAACGCAACTGATTTCGTCCAAATCTAACATCGGAGTAAAAAGTTATGCCCAATTTACTTCAGCATATCAGTCTGTCAACTGAGGGACTGTTACAACATTTTTTGTTTCCTTAGGGATATTTTAGTCTTTTTGCCTCGACCCCAATCGTACAAACCACATAATATCAGTCCTAAAACAGAATTTTTAGCCCCAAATTCATTTCCCCAAATTGAAATCATCCGCCCATTTTCTCAAGAACTCCAAGAACTAGATTCAAGTTTCCTTCTCTTCCAAAGATCAAGAACTCATCCCTAAGATCAAGAATTTCAAGAAACGGATCAGGATCCGGGTTTCACCTTTCAAATTCTATAATCTAAGATACGTGGATTTTTTTCTAAACTATATGGGCATGGTGAAAACGCTTTTAATGATGCTTTGAATATTGAGAAATCATGAATTTGCAATGGGTTTTGAAATTATGTTAACAATCTTGCTTTATGAATTATCTAGTGATATTATTGTTTGGTCTTGAGGCCTTTTTCCCCAAATTAATTTGTACTTGTATATATGTATGTATGAAATTGAGTTTGAAGATTTAATTGAGAGCATGAAAATATAAAATTCCTCTCTTTCTATGATTTCCCATTGTTTTCATACGATATGGATTGCTTCAAAATGCATTTTTGAGAAGCATGATACAAATGTCTTGATTATTGCTTATGACTTGATTATGATTTTGAATTGAAAAGAGAGGGTGATTCTTGCTAATATAAATGAAAAGTG
>NW_025876947.1:0-3182 GCF_002878395.1 Capsicum annuum
TCATGATTATGATGATTTTCTTCAGGCTATGTGAGTCTTTCATATATCCTGCATATTTCTTATAAATATTTATAATGGTTATGTTTATACAACTGCATACACCCCCATATACTCAGTTCCTTTCCATGGTACTGACCCACATCTTTGACTGTGGCATGCATTTTCTCGGAATGTAGGTTCAGGTGCTCAGTTCTAGGTTCGACAGTGATTCTTTGGGCACGCTGTTCTACATCCTCTATTGTTGTGAGTCCTGATGTTCCGAGGACGTGATGTCTAGTGTTGGTTACACGGAATTGTTTACATTTGATAACTGAGTATGAGTCAGTTGGGGCATGTCTCAATGGCTCGCTGATTTTATTGATTTTCTTAGAGGCTTGTCAGACTAGTATAGATGTTGGGAGTTGACTAATAAGTCGTATTTTGTTATCTTTCTGAAATTCTTTTATTCTTGGATGATGATTACTCTGTTGATATTTGAGGGCTATTTATGGAAACCCCGTTGATAGTTGTTGAACTGAATGAAAATGGCTCAAAGGGTTAGCTTGGGGCTACTTGTAGCCTCAAGCACCGTGTGACGCACTGGGACCCGTTTTCCTGGGCGTTACAATTTTATTTAAAATAGTACATATATATTGAATGGTACATATATATATGTATATATCTTGTATAGACCCTAAAGTAGTATATATTTAACGTATACATGTATATATATTTTATAAATTAGTATATATATCATTATATATAGGTAAATATATTATAGTTTATTTTATTTAAAGTATTACTAATATATTGAATGGTATGTATATATGTGTATATATCTTCTATAGACTCTAAAGTAGTATATATTTAACGTACACATATGTATATATTTTATAAATTAGTATATATATCATTATATTGCAGTATATTTTATTTAAAGTAGTACGTATATATTCAATGAGACGTACATATATGTATATATCTTCAATATATAGTGAAGTAGTACATACTTAACGTATACAAGTGTATATGTTTTACAAATTAGTATATAACATATATATAGTATGTGTATATAATGTAGTATATATGTTCTAGTATATTTTTTAAAAAATATTACATATATATTGAATGGTACATATATATGTGTATATATCTTCTATAGACTCTAAAGTAGAATATATTTAACGTATGCATGTATATATGTTTTATAAATTAGTATATATATCATTATATTGTAGTATATTTTATTTAAAGTAGTACATATATATTGAATGGTACGTATATATGGGTATATATCTTCTATAGACTCTAAAGTAGTATGTATTTAACGTATACGCGTGTATATGTTTTATAAATTAGTATATATATCATTATATAGTAGTATATTTTATTTAAAGCAGTATATATAAATTGAATGATACGTATATATGTATATATATTTTCTATAGAATCTAAAGTAATATATATTTAACGTATACACGTGTATATGTTTTATAAATTAGTAAATAACATATATATAGTGTGTGTATATATTGTAATATATATATATATATATATATATATATATATATATACTGTAGTATATTTTATTTAAAGTATTACATATATATTGAATGGTACGTATATATGTGAATATATCTTTTATAGACTCTAAAGTAGTATATATTTAACGTATACATATGTAGATATTTTATAAATTAGTATAATTATCATCATATATAGGTATATATATTGTAGTATATTTTATTTAAAGTATTACATATATATTGAATGGTACGTATATATGTGTATATATCTTCTATAGACCCTAAAGTAGTATATATTTAACGTATACATGTGTATATATTTTATATATTACTACATATATCATTATATTCTAGTATATTTTATTTAAAGTAGTACATATATATTGAATGTTACGTATATATGTGTATATACCTTATATAGACTCTAAAGTAGTATATATTTAACGTATACACGTGCATATGTTTTATAAATTGATATATAACATATCTATGGTGTGTGTATATACTGTAGTATATTTTCTTTAAAGTATTATATATCTTTTGAATGGCACGTATATATGTGTATATATCTTCTATGGACTCTAAAGTAGTATATATTTAACGTATACATGTGTATATATTTTATAAATTAGTATGTATCATTATATTGTAGTATATTTTATTTAAAGTAGTACATACATATTGAATGGTGCGTATATATGTCTATATATCTTCTATAGACTCTAAAGTAGTATATATTTAACGTATACACGTGTATATGTTTTATAAATTAGTATATAACTATATATAATGTGTGTGTATATATTGTAGTATATATAGTATATTTTGTTTAAAGTATTACATATATATTGAATGGTAATCATATATGTTTAGATATCATCTATAGAGTCTAATGTAGTATATATTTAAAGTGAACATGCGTATATATTTTATAAACTAGAATATATATCATCAGATATAGGTATATATATTGTAGTATATTTTATTTAAAGTAATACATATATATTGAATGGTACGTATATATGTGTATATATCTTCTATAACTCTAAAGTAGTATATATTTAACCTATACATGTATATATGTTTATAAATTAGTGTATATATCATTATATAAAGGGATATATATTGTAGTATATTTAATTTAAAGTATTACATATATATTGAATGGTATGTATATATGTGTATATATCTTCTATAGACTCTAAAGTAGCATGTATATTTAAAATGTGTATATATTTCATAAATTAGTATATATAACATTATATTGTAGTATATTTTATTTAAAATACTACATATATATCGAATGATACTTATATATGTGTATATATATCTTCTATTGACTATAAAGTAATATATATTTAACGTATACACGTGTATATGTTTAATAAAATGGTATATAACATATATACAGTGTGTGTGTATATTTTAGTATATTTTATTTAAAGTAGTACATATTTATTGAATGGTACGTATATGTGTGTATATATCTTCTATCGACTCTAAAGTAGTATATATTTAACGTATACATATATATATATATTTTATAAATTAGTATATATATCATTATATATAGGTATGTATATTATAGTTTATTTTATTTTGAAGTATTACTAATATATTGAATGGTACGTATATGTGTATATATCTTCTATAGACTCTAAAGCAGTATATATTTAA
>NW_025876948.1:0-2489 GCF_002878395.1 Capsicum annuum
AAACCAAAGGTACCGAGGTTTTCATAGAGGTTTACTGGATAAGCCCTGCTTTGCAAAAAAACATTCCTAAACCCTTTCTTGTTTTGAACCATGCTTCAACATTTCGTTCATTACCATAACAGATGTAGAGGACAATTGTGTTCTTGCGATGAGATTCCCCTTAAGGATATGCTCAATATCCACTACCTCTACTTTCACAGGTTTTTTCTTTTGTCAAATCCAGAATATTTTTTGATTTTTCCAAATCAATTTTAATTTTAATGATCTGCTTGAAAGAAATCATAGTATCTTCACCACTAGGTATCACTTCGAGCATGTCTATTTCATTATGATTTGGCAGCATATTTTGATTAATATTTGGAGCGTCTGGACTTTGCAGCAGGATTTGTTGTGTGTCAATCAACTCTTGAATTGCTCTTTTTAGATACCAATATTTCTTTGTGTCATACCCTGGGGCATCAAAACAATATGCACATCTTCTGAATAATCTAATTTTTTGGTGGAGGATTCAGAATACTTCTCATGATTGGGCTTAAAACATTCATGTTCCTCAATCTTTGAAATAAGCTTGCGTATGATATTCAAATGGAAGTGAAATTAACTTTTCCCATGTTAGCCATCATGAAATCTGCTCTAGGCTGGAAAGTAGATCTAGGGGGAGCTTGTCGAACTTCTGAGATTGGAGGATGATTTTGGATGGCTGGTGCATGCTATTGCGGGTAAGAAGGAGCCTGAGCATATGGTTATGCATTGTAAATAGGATACTGGGGGGATGGAACAAAATATAATGGATTTTGTAGAGTAATATAATGTTGTGGATGGTTATATGAGTATTGGACATAGTTTTTAGATTGAGATTGTGCGTATGGTTGACGCACACCTCTCTAACTTTGTTATGGAACCTGCATCACAGTAGCTACATCCTCTCTTATTTTCTTTCCACTAAAACTTCCGGCACCACTTCGAATTGCCTGTGTTGTTGCTTTCAAAGCGTCCTAACTGATAATCTTTCCTGACTTGATTTCATTCTCTACCATCTTTCCAACTTTAATAACCTCAGTAAATTTGCTTCCAATAGTAAAAAGTGAATGATAGAAATAATCAGGTTCTTATGCTTGCAGAAAGATATCGATTATTTCAGATTCCTTTATTGATTGTCTGACTCTTGAAACCTGCTCTCTCTATCTGACAGCATATTCTCAAAAAATTTCAGTTATATTTTTCATGTTGGCAAGCATAGTGCGATCTAGCACTATATCAAAGCTTAGTTATCCGTGAATGAGAATTCATTTTGCTTATTGGCAGGTAGCTCCATGGTTGGTTAGTTCGAAAGCTAGTTTTTACTCTTTGATCGTCGAGAAAGAAAGGTGTGATTACCTGAGGTGAGGTTGCCCTTTATTGGCTTACCCCGCCGCTTAAGGTAAGGAATTGTGGGGGAATCAATGTTATATTGAAATTGTTGAACGAAATCCCGAGCCATGTCATCCCACACATGCCAACAGAAAATGTCTTGGTCAATAAACCATTCAGAAGCTACCCCTGCCAATTTTTCTCCAAAGTAAGCCATGAGCAATTTTTTTTCCTCCTGCTTCCCTTAATTGACTGCAGAACTTTTTCAAGTGAGCTACAGGATCTCCATGACCTTCATATTTGGAAAACTTTGGTATTTTGAACCCCAACGGCAAATGGACATTTGAAAACATACACAAATCTTTGTATGAAACACTTTTTGGTCCTCCTAATCCTTGCATATTTACCATACTCTATTCCAAGCTTCTTACTTTCCTAGCCATCTCCTCTTGTTCCTCATTCGTAACATTCTCCTCAATCACAATAGGAGAATCGTGTTGATGAGCATGATAATGTGGATTTTGGGGTTTGAAAGTCATTTAAGGAGGATACGACATGTCATGACTTGGTTCTCCCATATTCTTCGGTATTGTCGATTGAAGGCCCGCAATAGCTGGTGCTACAAAAGTGAAAAATGGATTATTTGTCACAGACGAATTTGGTGGGCGCATGGTAGAAGTACCTGCAGTGCCATACCTATTAGCATAGGGGCCGAATCCATGGTAGAAGTACCTGCAGTGAAAAGTAACTAATTTTGCTCCTCCTCACTGTCAGACCCTACACCCTCTTTGCGGGTCATTTTTCTTTTTCCCTTGTATCTGGTATTGTGTAGATGTGAAGCAAGTTTAAACCACAAACCAACCGCCAATTATTTTATCTTTTCTATGACCAAGTAGCAAACGGGTGAGTGTTACATATTTAACATATTATAATGCCGCATTGTATGTTATGCTTCTATATGCATTTCCCAACCTATCGTGGAAGGCTTTGTGTTTTATCCCGACTTTTCTAGGAGCTTTTTTCCGAAAGTTATGATCGAACCCTTTGAGGGTTGCCTACGTATCATGCCAGGATATGAATCAGATCTTGCATAGTTCGGGAAAAAACTTAACAAAATAATTGATGATTCTTTTTTTTTT
>NW_025876949.1:0-3748 GCF_002878395.1 Capsicum annuum
CAGATTTAAGTGATGTGGCGCCTTTTTATGGGTTTTTATTTCATGGGCCTGCTGCGTCATTTTGACATGTGGCACGGTCCTATTGGCTCCTTTACTTGACTTGGCATGCCATGTCATTTGACACGTGGCGCTTATTTAGGCCTCTAGAATATGACAACATCTTAGGCTTAGTAAAGTGGGCTCATAATTTGTAGCCCAAATTAATGGACTAACCCAATAAATATTGGGCCTTATTTAAATCCATACACATTTGAACTTAAATAATTAATTCAATTATATTAATCCGCAATATTTATTTGGGACTAATATATTTTGAATTTAATATAATTTGAATTTTATACGGATTTAAATTTAATAAAATTGCATCGCCCACAAATGCCCCCTACTTCAAGACTTGTCGAGACAATTAATATTTTGGAGACTAGCCTTGAAGTATGATTATTTAAACATGTTTCCTTCGTGCTTCAACAATTTTCCATACATAAGAACACCTCATTCAAAAATTTTAAAGCCGAACCATATTGATGTTGTCTTTCAAAACTCTCTTATTTTTTTTCATGAATCTCTATACTTAAGACCCGTTGGTGAGACATGATATCCAATTCCAAATAGTTTTGGAAGACTTTTTCATTGTCTTACTTAATCATAAATAAAACTCTTCCGATGTAAGCTTAGATTGGAGAAGGAAACAACCTCCAATTTGACTTTGTATGAGAGAAGGAAACAACCTCCGATTTGAATTTGTATGGAAGAAGAAAATCAACCTCCAATTTGAATTTGTATGGGAGAAAAAAATAACCCCTAATTTGAATTTGTATGGAAAAAGAAAACAATCTCCAATTTGAATTTGGAGATGAAAGCTATCCCAATCTGAATTTATACTGGAGAAAGAAACAATCTCCAGTTTGAATTTGGAGATGAAAGTTATTCCAATCGGAATTTATATTGGAGAAGAAAACATCTATCCTACAACTCTATAAAAGGAGGTAGCTTCCCCACTTTTTCAATATCAATTTTGGAATTTTCAAGCCATCAACAATATTGAGGTAATTTCTTTCCCTCCTACTTTTCTCTTATTTTCGTCACTTTTTTTTCAGCACTGCATGTTAGTGGTAAAAAATTCATATCTAATTGTAGGACTATCGAAATTATGAACCATTTGATATTATAGAAACTAGACTTCGAGATATATAACATATCCAAAATTTATATTTTAATTCCTTCAATATAAATCTCGATAATTTTTTTGAATTTAGCCCTGAATTTTATCGTGCTGAAAATTTCAGATCTGTGCGTCTTTACTAAAACTTTCATATCTTGAAGTAGGAAGGATGAAATCACAAGCCGCTTGATTCTTGTGAAACTAGACAAAAATATATATAATATATTCAAAATTCATAATTTAACACAATCGAGATATTTTCAGGTATTATCCCGAAATCGACATTGAGTTTTGATGCATCAACAATTTCAGATTTACGTGATATCACCAAAAAAATTATATCTCAATGTGAGAGTATCAAAATTATGATCCGCTTGATCCTATAGATGCCTGAAACATGCATGTATAACATATCCAAAATTTGGATTTGAAAACTTCTTGGATTGTTTTGGATGATTTTTTTAAGGCGATCTTATATGTTGTCCGGCAGAGGATTCTAGATTTGCATCGCCTCACCAAATGATTTATATCTTCATGTGGAACCATCATCATAAAAGGGAGTTTTGATTTATTAAAACTCTATTTTGAGGGATTTATTCTCATCAAGGCATCTTATATCAATCTAAGTTGGTGATATACAACTTTCAAGATCGCAGCGCTCTGATAGGTAACATCCTTTCTATTTGTGTTTTTACTTTCTTTCTTGTCCCCTCCCCTTTTTTGCAGGGTTGAAACAAATAACAATATGCAACAATTGGCTTAGGATGTGAGAGTTTAACTTTACCTCCGTACATTCTAAGACCAACCAATTTTGACTTCAAGACAGTGGACTCGGCTTAAGGTGTGCAAGGCTTCGTCACCTCAAGACCCGACCAATTGTTTTATTGAAGGCGGTGGATGTCGTCTTAAGGTGTACGAGGATTCTTCACCTCAATACCCGACTAATTTTTTCTTGAAGACAGTGGACGTCCTCTTAAGGTGTGCGAGGCTTCGTCACCTCAAGATCCGACCAATTTTGCTTGAAGACGGTGGACGTCGGCTTAAGGTGTGCGAGACTTTGTCACCTCAAGACCCGAACAATTTTACTTGAAGACTGTGGAAGTCGGTTTAAGGTGTGTGAGACTTCGTCTTCTCAAAACCCGATCAATTTTGCTTGAAGACAGTGGACGTCGGCTTAAGGTGTGCGAGGCTTTGTCACCTCAAAACCCGACCAATTTTGCTTGAAGACGGTGGATGTCGGCTTAAGGTGTGTGAGGCTTCATCACCTCAAGACCCGATCAATTTTACTTAAATATGGTGGACGTCGGCTTAAGGTGTGTGAGGCTTTGTCACCTCAAGACCTGACCAATTTTTTCTTGAAGACGGTGGACGTCGGCTTAAGGTGTACGATGCTTCGTCACCTCAAGACTCGGATAATTTTTTCTTGAAGAAGGTGAACGTCGGTTTAAGGTGTGCGAGGCTTCATCACCTCAAGACCCAACCAATTTTCCTTGAAGACACAATGGTTTTCTTTAAGTATGGGCCCTTTCACTGATGCATTTATGCGATGATCTTCTCTAAGTATGGGCCCTTTCATTGATGCATTTATGCGTTGGTCTTATTTAAGTATGGGCTCTTTATTGATCAGCTTAAGGTGCAAAGGGACAAATTTTGTCCACCTTAAGGCATGGAAATTTTGATATCCTTGTAAGGATAAATCCGTTAGAGCTAGCTTAAGGTGCATAAGGACAAATTTTGTCCACCTTAAGGCATGAAAATTTTGATATCCTTTTAAGGATAAACCCATTAGAGGCCAACTTAAGGAAATTTTGATATCCTTTTAAGGATAAACCCGTTAGAGGCCAACTCAGACAAATTTTATCCACCTTAAGGCATGGAAATTTTTATATCTTTTTAAGGATAAACCCGTTAGAGGCCAGCTTAAGGTGCAAAAAGACAAATTTTGTCCACCTTATGGAAGTTTTGATATCTTTTTAAGGATAAACCCGTTAGAGGTCAACTTAAGGTGCAAAGGAATAAATTTTGTCCACCTTAAGGCATGAAAATTTTGATATCCTTTTAAGGATAAACCCGTTAAAGGCCAGCTTAAGTTGCAAGGGGATAAATTTTGTCCACCTTAAGGCATGGAAAGTTTGATATCCTTTTAAGGATAAACCCGTTAGAGGCCAACTTAAGATGCAAAGGGATAAATTTTGTCTACCTTAAGGCATGAACATTTTGATATCCTTTTAAGGATAAACCCGTTAGAGGCCAACTTAAGGTGTAAAGGGACAAATTTTGTCCACCTTAAGGCATGGAAATTTTGATATCCTTGTAAGGATAAACCCGTAAGAGCACATCTTAAGGTAAAAAGGGACAAATTTTGTCCACCTTAAGGCATGAAAATTTTGATATACTTTTAAGGATAAACCCGTTAGAGGCCAGCTTAAGGTGCAAAGGGACAAATTTTTTCCGCCTTAAGGCATGGAAATTTTAATATCCTTTTAAGGATAAACTCGTAAGAGGCCAGCTTAAGGTGCAAAGGGACAAATTTTGTCCACCTTAAGGCATGAAAATTTTGATATCCTTTTAAGTATAAACCCGTTA
>NW_025876950.1:0-1413 GCF_002878395.1 Capsicum annuum
AAAGGGGAGGCTATATATTGGTATGAGGACTGAAAACGATCTAGGGGTATTGATGCACCCCCAGCTACTTGGAAAGAGTTCAAAGAGACATTTCTTGATCATTATCTTCCATTCGAGATTCGTCAGGCCCGTGCAGATCAGTTTTTAAATCTTCGTCAGGGGAATATGAGCGTGAGGGAGTACAGTCTCCGATTTAATTCCTTGTTGAGATATGCTCCTAATATTGTAGCTACTATGGATGACAGAGTTCATCAATATGTGGATAGACTAGATCCATATCTGGTTAGAGATTGTACTATTGCCGCTTTGAACAAAGATATGAACATAGCGAGGATCCAAGCTTTTGTACAGAAAATGGAAGATCAGAGGCAGAGGAGAAGAACACAGGAATTAGAAAGAGGATATTCCAAAAGGGCCAGATCTACAGGGCAGTTCATGGCATCCCAACCACAGTTTTTTGCTAGACCACCTAGGCCATTATCTTCTTATTCCGCAGCTGGTGCCTCAACACAGTTCCAAGGGTTCAGAGGAAATCAATTTGGGCACAGAAGTGAGAGCCAGAGTTCGCGGACAGTGGGGTACCAAGGGTAAGGGAATATGAGCCAATCGAGACCCCCTCGAGAGCCATGCAATAAATGTGGAAGGTATCATTTGGGCGCATGTCGGCTGGGGACCAATGTTTGCTTTTGGTGCGGTATGTCGGGGCATATGATGAGAGAATGCCCACGAAGGGGCATAGGGGGTATAGCACAACCTACGAGGTCATTTGTTGCATCATCATCATCGATGCCTTATTTAGGAAGGGGTGCATAATCAATGGGTCGTGTTAGAGGTGATAGAGGAGCCACGAGTTCTAGCGGGGCTCAAAATCGTACGTATGCTCTAGAGGATCGACAGAATTTAGAGGCTTCCCCAGATGTGGTTACGAATATATTGTCTATCTTTTCATTCGATTTATATGCCTTAATTGATCCCGATTCTACATTATCTTATGTTACTCCATTGGTTGCTGGAAAGTTCGAAAGAATACCCGAACTGTTAGTTAATCCATTTGAAGTGTCCACATCGGTTGGGGAATCTATTATAGCTAGAAGGGTTTATCGAAACTGCATAGTAACTGTTTGTGGTCGTGATACAATGGTTGATCTTGTGGAGTTAGAAATGGTAGATTATGATGTTATAATGGGTATGGACTGGTTGACGTATTGTTATGCCACAATTGATTGCTGCACGAAAAAGGTATATTTCCATTTTCCAAATGAATCAGTCCTTGAATGAAAAGGTGAAATTAGCGCGCCAAGAGGTAGATTTATTTCTTATTTTAAGGCAAGAAGAATGATTTCCAAGGGATACATATATCATTTAGTTAGAGTAAGGGATACAGAAGCGGAGCCACCAACTCTTCACGCAGTT
>NW_025876951.1:0-3212 GCF_002878395.1 Capsicum annuum
TGTTTTAGTATCGATCTTTTTTATATTGAATTTTGTGAAACTTATGGACACTTGAACTTGATACTTTATGGGAAAACTAATGATCATTTGACTTTAAAATTTTTCTTTTGAATTTAGATTACTAGTTTGTTGGATATTTTAATTTGAATTATTTTTAATAAAATATTTTTCTATGATGTATATATATAATTGTGTATTAATATAATTTTCTATCTCTCTCTCTATACATCAATTGGTATTTGAACTAGCTGCAATAATAGGTGGCAAATGTTGAAATAGGTAGCAAAAAAATATTGCAAAAGATTCAAAAATTGTTGCAATAAGTGTCATAAACCATTGCCAGAGGTAGTGAAACACCATTGCAAAAGATCAATAATTGTTGTAACAGGATTATTGCAACTTTTTTTGTCATTGCAATAGAGTCTATTGCAACAGTTCTTAACCGTTGCAATACAATCTATTGAAACGGTTCTTAACCCTTGCAATACAGTCTATTGCAACATCTCTTAACCATTGCAATACATTCTATTGCAATGGTTAGGAACTATTGCAATAGATAATTCGAACCGTCTCAAAAAGAGTGATAAAAACTATAGCAATAGATAGACCTATTGCAATGGTTTTTGTAACAATTACAAAATTCGTTACAATAGGTGAATCCCAACGCTCACATATGCAACACATATCAAACCGTTGTGGTAGCTCTATGGCAATGGTTTTATATCTATCGCAAGGATTTTTGAACCATTGTCATAAGGGTAATTTCTAATAGTGCATCTTCGCAATTGAGCAATTAAAGATAAAGGTAGCATGGGTTTCTACACATATGAAGGAGTATAAACAAGTCACATAATCATATTAGAGCTTATACAAATTAGGTATGGTGAATTAAGGAGCGTGTAGATGAGTAGTGGTCAAACAAACAATATCCTAAGAGTAATGGTTGTCAAAGCACAAATATATTTTGAGGATGATGATTGTTCAACCACTATCCATTCCACATACTCTTTTGATTTAGGGGTGGTGATTGAAGGACTATGTGGAATGTGTAGTCATCAAATACAATCACTATCTCAAAATATACTTGTGATTTGACAAACATTACTCTTAGCATATTGTTTGTTCGATCACTACCCATCTACACACTCCTTTATTCACCATCCCTAATTTGTATAAGCTCTAATATGATTATGTGACTTGTTTACACTCCTTCATATGTATAGAAACCCACACTACATTTATTTTTAATTTATTTATTCATTTTTAGAAAACATCCAAGTGTTGGTCTATAGCAGCGGTCTACGCATAATCAGGAGATCAATCAATGCACTCCTTATGGTGTAAGTCTATGATAGACCAAGAAAATCAATGGACCCTCAAAGCATAAGTATATTTTTTACATGAATTTGACAGGGGTCAACATCAACGGCAGTCTATTAACTGTCACCAACAGTTCAAGAATATTATTTAAATCATTTTTAATTTAATTATTTAGTTCAACCAGCCTTAAAACATGTTATTATCTATTTAAATCATTTTTCAGTTAATTATTTTCTTTCACCAGCCCCAAAACATGTGATTATCTATTTAAATCTATTTTAATTTAATTATTTTGTTCCACCAACTCCAAAACATGTTTTTATTTGTTTAAATCATTTTTAATCTAAGTATTTTGTTCCACCGTCCTCAAAACATGTTATTATTTGTTTAAATTATTTTTAATTTAATTATTTTATTCCACCAGCCCCAAAACATGTTATTATATGTTTAAATCATTTTTAATTTAACTATTTTTCTTTCAAACTACAAGATACTAATGGCCCATCGATTCACATAGTCTACGATCGACTAATATGTTTAGTTGAGAAATGGTGGAGTATAAAATCGATGATAGACTATATATAGCTCTTGAACTCTTTCTGAATTTAATCGTCAATCTGAATTTAAGTTAACTATAAAGAAGAATAACCAACAGAAAAAAGAAACAATCACAGAAAGAGGGAAAACATAATTTTGAAACTGAAATACATATATTCAACTTGTTCATTGCATTACATTCATCTTCAATAAAAAAGGCAAAATAGAAGAAGATTTATTCTAACAAAATCCTACTAAGAAAGATTCTTCATCAATGAATAATACAAAAAATATATAAACATAATCATTCATAAAAACTTAAACTAAATTAGGGTGATGGTGGGGTGGTGGTGGTGATGGCGATGCAGAGTATTAAAGGGATCGAGTTTGAAATAACTTACATGTGGCTGCATCTAGAATTTTTACCTTGATGCTTTGCGGTTGTGTTCGCTTACCTTCTGTCATTGGTCATTTTTTGGTAGTTTTCCTTCTGGCGAAAGTCACTGTCTTCCAGCCATCTGAGTAAGAATGAAGATTGGTGCTTTATGCGTAGAAATGAATATCGATGTCTTTAGGGTAAAAAAAATGAAATAAAATTGATATCTAATTAGTTTAAATAAAGGAAGAAGATTGATATCTTCTTTGTTAATAAAAATGGATGAAGATTGAAATCTTATGTATTAAATAAATAAATGAAGATTGATATCTTCCATGTGTGAAAAAATCTGGATGAAGTTTGATATCTTCTGTGTAAAAAACATGAATAGCAGTTCTGCGTAGAAATGAAGATTTCTATTGCATAAAATGAAGATATCTTTCCTGTAAAAATGAATATATCTTATGAGTAAAAATGAAGATCTCTTCCCTATAGAAATAAATGTTATCTATAAAAAGGAACGACGGTGTAGAAATGAAGATCTTTGGTAAGAAAAGACATAGAATTTTAAAAAAACTATAAAGGGATAAAACACCATTTTTCTCATAGCTGTCCAAAATTTATATAATTTGAGACAATTTTAGAAAATACTGATGCATTTTTATCTTATGTTGATAGGGATTCAAATTTGATGAATGGCCGGAGGAGTGTATGAGTAACGGTATCTTACATATTATGGTATCTAAGAAATGTCTTGCCCTTTATAGTATGATAGAGAGTATGACTGTTGTGGCGATCCAGAAGTTTTTTGACCCTGATGTATTTATTCTCTCTCTCACTCTCTCTTTTTCTCTCTCTCTTTCTATACATATATATGTATCTTTGAGGCTTACATACTATATTACATTTTTAATTGAGAACAACGGGGGTGAAGAGCTTTTCCAAGCTGAGGTTTATAAAACCTCCAATGGGAATTTTA
>NW_025876952.1:0-1505 GCF_002878395.1 Capsicum annuum
TGGTTTCAAAAATATTTGGCTGAGGTTATAATTCCTTTTCTTTGGTATTTCAGGTCTATTTTGAGAGACTATATTTTTCCTTTTAGATGTGACTGCAGCTGTAATTGAAGTTTCGACAGTAATTTGAGTTTTAAGGTGTTTCTCATCTTCACCTTCTAGGTCTAGTTTTTTAATGTGCTCTTCCTGCACAGTATCTTATTTTTTATAGTGCTCGACTTGGACTTTTACATTTGTAACTTCAGTAGTTAGTGTAATACCTCGTTCTTGTAATAACTCCATTTGTTTAAACATTTGGAGCAATAAATCAGTCTGGGTATCTTTGGCATCAGCCTCTTCCATTGGTAAATCAGATTGAGTAGCTTTGTCTTGATAAGTAATCTGCAATGATATTTTTGTTAGTATTGATTACTTCAATTGTAAATGTAAAATTCAGTATATTTAATACTAGTCTCCGAATTTCTTTTATCGTAACTGAGTTTTGTATTTTTCTTGTTAGCCACCATCGTAACTGTTTATTAACTGTTCTAACAGTAAACTTGTTATACACGATATATGGTTCAAATGCTATTAAACATTTGTATAAAGAACATAATTCTTTTCTATTTATTTCCCATTTTATTTCTGTTTCGTTAAACGTTCCTGAATAATATCTATAATGATGTTCTAATTTTTCTTCTTCATACCTATATTTGAGTACTCACCCATAACTATATTCACTTGCATTAGCTTCTACTATATATGTAAATTTTTTATTTTTATCTAGAAATTATAATTTTGGTAATTCTTTACAGAGTAATTTTATTTTCTGTACCTGTTTTTTGTCTTCTTCATTATATCTATATCCTATATCTTTTTTTAATTTTTTCTGTAATGGTTTTAAGTTTTCTGCTAATTTTGGAATATATTCACTTACTTGGTTTACTAATCCTAAAAATGATTGTAATTTCTGTTTTGTATCTAATTTTTCTTCTGAATTTATTATTTTTTGAACTATATGTTGTTGCATTTTGACTCCACTTTTATCTATTTGTATTCCTAAAAATTCTGTCTGATTTTTCATAATTTCTTCTTTCTTCTCACTTAGACTTATTCCTAATTTTTCTATTATATTTGTAAATTGTTCTAATAATTTTAAATGTTCATCTTTAGTTTTTGTATATAATAGTATATCATCTATGTATACTATACAATTAGGTAATTGTTTAAAATAACTATCCATAAAATATTGATATCTACCTGATGCATTTTTATATTCGAACGGTAGTACATTCCATTCATAAAATCCTTCTGGTACCATAAATGCAGTTAATTCCTTAGATTCTTCTTCTAACTTTAAATGGTAAAATCCTGATTTACAATCAAATTTACTAAAATAATTATATCCTTGTATTTGCCTTATTTTTAATATCTTGTTTGGTATTGGGTAATTATAAGTCATTGTTTTTGCATTTAAATTTCTATAATCAATAACCATCCTACTTTTTCCTCTTTTTTGTTCACCATGT
>NW_025876953.1:0-2345 GCF_002878395.1 Capsicum annuum
CAATTCGATAGCCTTCCAAACAAATGTCAAAGAGCATGTAGGATGCACATGTTTGTCAATATAAAAAGGACACCTGTCCTAGACAGACTCGGCCCCTATGCCGTATCCCGCTAAGTCAAATACACATGATGCAAATAAAGCAGAACCTAATAGGGATATCCAGATTCTGAGTTTCAGTTCTTCTAGGTTTAACCTAATAGGGATAGGTGTCTAGACTAGCTTACCCGAGCAAACACTTGAGTCGGAGAGGGACAACTTATTCGGTAGCATTGCTACCCGTCTTCATCGCGGATCCGAACCCCGCCTAACATGTGAGACTAATAATCCTTCACCAGGTGCCTTGACACTCTGACTATCTTAAAAAAAAGGTAGGATGCACGCACTGCATTCCTTCTATCCTATTTCAGAAACTCAAAGGGGGTGCGCAAGATAATACAGTTTATAATACAGTTCAATAATATCAAATGATAAATAAGCAACAAGTTGCAGATTAGGCCAATAAACACAATATCAACAATAATTAAAGCAAGTATAAGTCAATAATCAAAGCTCGAATTCTTGTTAGTCCTCAGTAGAGTTTCCAGAGATGTCGCACCCCTTTTTCGCTCAAGGGTCGAGTCAAAAGGTTTTTCCAATTAAAGTGACGATATTGAATAGGGATTGTTTTAATTATAAAGTCACCATTTTGAATCGAGTCAATGTGTTCCAAGTCACCTTTTTAAATCCCTAATCAAAAGGAAATGGCTCTTTTGGTTTGAGAAAACAGAAAATTGGGTAAGCAATTCTGTTGATCGAGGGAAAGGTGTTGTAATGCCCCAGATTCTGAACCCTGGACGCTACACGGTGCTAACAATCCCGAAGGACCACTATATAACTCATGATTGGTACCTACTGCAAAAACTATATAATAATGTTGAAATATGCGGAATAATGGGTTGACTTTCCATAAGG
This sequence comes from Capsicum annuum, assembly GCF_002878395.1. Lineage (NCBI taxonomy): Eukaryota > Viridiplantae > Streptophyta > Magnoliopsida > Solanales > Solanaceae > Capsicum > Capsicum annuum. Next base: position 952 of record NW_025876953.1, read on the forward strand.
TACAAAATTGAAACATAACTGATAAAAACAACGTCTGAATATGGTATGACATTACCAAAGCTGATAATAACTGTCTAAACTACTGTAGTCTGAAAACACTGTAGTCTGAAAGCCTCTAAACAATCAAAACCGTGGAGTTGAAGGGACAATCCCCTAACTAACTCCATCTACTAAAAAATGAGTTAAATGAAATAATGAAATAATAACATCCTCGAATGATGAGGACTCACTACTAAGTCTACTCCTGCTGACTGGATCTGAGCTGCTAAGTATGCTCTGGAGCTCGTGCTTCTGAACCTATGGAGTAAAACACCATAGCGCAACAAAGTATGCGTCGGTACATAGGAATGTACTGGTATGCAAAGTGGTGTAAGGCTGAATGCAAGGGTTCATATGCATGAACTATAACTGACTGAATAACATAAATATGACTGCGTGAGATTACATACATAAATACATAACTGTAGCTGAAATCATGAGGATTCTAAATACTGAGTCTGAATACTGATATCATGGATTACTGATAACTGATATAACTGATACTGAGTTATTGATAACTGATATACTGATAACTGAGTGACTGTATCTAACAATCTTGATTCAAATGGAACTAGATAAGTTCCGTACTAAGTTGAGTGACTGTATCTGAAAGTCCTGAAATCTGTAGAACTATCTGAGTTCTATTACTGAGACTGAGACTGATACTGTGGGAGGTAGTCATCTAAATAACATGCCTCTTTTCTGAATAGGGTTGGGGTCCAATCTGTAATCCCAATTAGAAGGGTATCAATACCGCGCTACTGGTAAGGACAAGCTGAGAGTGACCCTCATCTGTTAGTGTCCCCTAATAAGAATGGTGGGACCCTCATCTGTCAGTGTTAATCCACCTCATCAACCATCAACTATCAGTGTTGATGTCTCAACCTATGCTGGCTACATAGTTCTAGAACGCAAGGATTGCTTCTAAGTGTCACACCTTCTGCTGTCAGTGTGTGCCCTCATCGTTGGGTTCACTCAGTGTTGAATCCTACTCCCAACTGAATAGATAGTGAACTGATTATACTAAGATAAATAGACTAAGTTCACTGAGTTTCGTGAACTGATGGAATATTACTGAATTCTGTTAACTGACTAAATTCATGAGATTACTAATTTTTCCTGAGTTCTGTAACTGACTGAGTTTCTACTGAGTTCTGAAATGACTGAGAGTACTACTGATCATGGCGTGACTGATATTATCATGAAACTAACACTGGCACTAGGTACACAGCTAAATTGTCGAGTATAAATACCCCCAGGATTCAATAGCATGAAAGTAAATAGGACATGACACTTCTTAAACACGTGACCATAGTCAACAATTCATAATACAATCATTGAGGGATTTCATGAAG
>NW_025876954.1:0-1966 GCF_002878395.1 Capsicum annuum
GGGCAAAATATATTGATATAGGCGCGTAATTTCGCCTATCATCACATACCATCAGGTCTTTGGTTTTCAACCTTAACCTGTTGGCATGTTGCACACTTAGCTACAAACGCTGCTATATTTTTCTTCATGCCACTCCACCAATAGATTTCTCGCAAGTCTCGGTACATCTTGGTGGCACCAAGATGAATAAAATATCACGCCCCGTGCGCTTCAGCCATAATCCTCTGTCTCAGATCATCAACATTCGGGACACACAATCTACCCTGCAATCTCAACACACCATCTCCCCCTTGGGAGAAAACCTCTACTTTTTGGTCCTTGAATGACTCCTTCAGTCTGACCAAACAGCATCTAAGTATTGCTTTTTCTTCACTTCCGAAACCAAGGAGGATTCGGAACTACTCTGAACCCCTATACTACCTTCAGCGGAGTGAAACAACCTAACCCCCAATCTAGCCAAACGATGTACATCATGAGCCAACTCTTTCTTACCTTCTACCACATGCGAAACACTATCCATGGACACTCTACTTAAAGCATCCACCACAACATTTTCCTTGATGATAGCCGAAACGAAGGTCTATCTTTGAGAAATAACTTGCACCTTGTAATTGGTCAAACAAATCATCTATTCTCAGAAGAGGGTACTTATTTTTGACTGTGACTTTATTTATTTGGCGGTAATCAATGCACATATGCAAAGAGCCATCTTTCTTTCTCACAAACAACACAGGAGCACCCCAAGGAGAAATACTGGGCCTTATAAAACCCTTATCTAGTAGATCTTTGAGTTGCTCTTTCAACTTCTTAAGTTCTGCAGGGGCCATACGGTAAGGAGAAATAGAAATGGGCTGAGTATCGGGAAGAAGATCAATCCCGAACTCTATCTCTCTATAAGGAGGTATCCCTGGGAGATCATCCGGAAAGACATCAGAAAACACAGTTTCATTCAATGGGTCAACGGGTTGAGGTTGCTGACCGTCATTATTTCTTCTTGCTCGACGTGGAGGCATATTTCTGAAAGAGGAGAGCATGAATCAATAGGAGAAAAAGACACTTTAAGCACGATAGACTTTTGAAAGAAAGAATCACACTTTTTCCTAAAACGTCTTGTAGCCTCTTGCTCATAGATGTGGCAAGCTACACATCGATGATCAAGACTCTACGTAACGCAGCTTGTCAGACTTTCTAGGACACCTTAAAACTTTAGGCTCTGATACCAAGTTTGTAACACTCCAAAAATGGGTTTCGAGCATCACACGGTGCTTGAGGCTACGAGTAGCCCCAAGCTAACCCTTTGAGCCATTTTCATTCAGTTCAACCCGAATCAACGAGGTTTCCATAAATAACCCTCAAATATCAACAGAGTAATCATCATCCAAGAATAAAAGAATTTCAAAAAGATAACAAAATATGACTTATTACTCAACTCCCAACATCTATACTAGTCTGACAAGCCTCTAAGAAAATCAATAAAACCAGCGAGCCATTGAGACATGTCTCAATTGACTCATACTCAGTTATCAAATGTAAACAATTCCGTGAAACCAACATCAGACATCACGTCCTCTGAACATGAGGACTCACCACAACAGAGGATGTAGAAAAACATGCCCGAAGAATCACTGTCAAACCTAGAACTGAGCACTTGAACCTACATTCCGAGAAAATGCAGCCCACATCCGAAGATGTGGGTTAGTATTATGGAAAAGAACCGAGTATATGGGGGTGTGTGCCATTTTATAAACATCATCATCATAAATATTTATAAGAAATATGCAGGATGTATGAAAGATTCACATAGCCCAAAGAAAATAATCATAATCATGAGAGGATGAAATAAGTATAATAACACGTGTGAGTCATCATATAATTTGTCAATCACTTTCAGTTCATCAAGAATATCAATTCTCATAATATAAATATCATTTAAATCTTTCGAAAGAGTAACTTTCACAATTCCATT
>NW_025876955.1:0-1126 GCF_002878395.1 Capsicum annuum
TGAAACAGAATATATCAACTTCTACCGACTGTCTATGAAGCCTCTACTAGTACTGACTGTAGGTAGCCGGGTCATGACTCTCGACTAACCCAACTCAATACGACTGAATAAAGAAAATACAACACTTTTCAAACTATACAACTAACTCAAGCCCTTGAATCAAAATGACTCATCACCTGCTGACTGGATGTCGCGAACTGACTGGATCTGAAGATGTACACTATACCTTGTACCTATATTCCGATAAAATGTAGCCCACATACAAATATATGGGTCAATACCATGGAAACGTACCGAGCATATGGGGGTGCAATGCATATATAAAATAATATCTTAATATCATCACAGTTTAGAAAATAATGCATACTGATATAAATGTCTCACTTAGCTCGAATTAAAATCATCATAATCATAAGAGAGTAAAATATATCAGGTGAAACATGTGAGTCATCGTAATAAATCTCAATTCACTTTCATCTCGATTCCAAATCATCAAAGCAATCAAATTCATAACAATTCTCTTTGGAATATATGTTCATTAAATCTTTCGAAAACAATGACTTTCTCAAACTCTGTTTTTCAAATAAATATGTTTTCATCTCAGATAGAAGAATAAGACTTTTCATATTATATAGGAGAATACACACACACATTGTGAGTCTCTTACAAAGGACATAAACCATGTGAGCTACATGGAGTCCAACGTCTAACCCACATTGGGGAGAGCTGTCCTATCCTTGCTATCGGAGTAGGACCTTAAATCATCAATCCAAACACTAGTGATCACTATATAAATCAGCCTCAGGCTCATAACCTACGGGGGCACATAGTTCTAGGGAAGTACCAATCCTGCTATACCTCCCGCTCGGTGCTAAAGTCTCAAAAGAATATCCATAAATAAATAATTCAACAATTTACAACGGGAGCCATCATGCTACCCTTTTTCTAATAATTAATAAAAGTGGATTTCTTTTCTCATCTCGGGTTCAAATCAACCCCTTTTTACGACCAAAAGGTCAAAGCTTCATTATCATCTCAATTCATTCAAACACAAAGTGTTTATAACACATAATTTCTCAAAAAAAAAAATGACAATCTCAATTAGAGTTCAAAACTCATGTCTCAA
>NW_025876956.1:0-2121 GCF_002878395.1 Capsicum annuum
AAATTAACTATTGATGTTTTAAATTAATTTGATATCTTATATGAGGCTGCTATATCACTTCTAATGAATTATTATGAGTCATTCAAGACATGCTGGTTTCACTTCTTTAATAGTGATTTTTGATTGACTCTCGAAATTATATAAGTGTCTCTTAAATTGAAATAGAAAAAAAATTATAAATCACAATAATTAAAAAATTAAATTATTTTTAGAATATAAATTTTAAAATTTATATTTAAAAAATAATTTAATATCATAAATTCCCAAACCTCACTCTGGATATATTATTGTTGTTGTTTAACATATAAATTGACTATCAACATCACAAAAGTTTGAACAAAAAAATGTATTGTAAATTACAATAGCAAACAACTTAAAATCGAAAATTATCATGTCAAAAAGTATTATAAATTACAATAGCTAACAGCTTAAAAATAACATATACCTTCGGTACCTAGTATGTATATATGTGTGTGTGTGTGTGTGTGTATATAGAGAGAGAGAGATTATATTTTTCCATATATTTCAAAAGTCCTTAATTTCTATTCCATATGTTTTAGAAGTGCTTAAATTCTATCTATAAATTTTTAGGAGTACTTAGTTTGATAAATAACAAATTGAGAAAAAAAAAAGGTGAAAAGACAATTTTTTCTATTGCAGAGACTTTTAATGAAGGTTAAAAGTTCGAATCATTTTTATAAGGGTCTTCACATTTTTAATATATTATAGATATAGATTATAGATATAGATATTGATATTGATATTGATATTATAAATGGCAAACTCTAATCACTTAATTTCATCCTTATATTAACCACATAAGTAAATAAATGGATAAATTACACAAATCCCATACTTAAAAGACTATATTACCGAACATCCTTTACTTTTTAAAAATTTTCATAAAATCTCATTTTCAACTTTACTCCTGATACATATCAAGAAAGCCCCACATCCAATTTTTACTCACCATTAACTCATTCAAGATTTCACTCCCTAAAATATCTCCCTATACATATGATATTAATGGGTGATACATATTGTATTATGGTGATTCATATGATAGATACAATTATTTATTTCAATTATTGGGTAATTGATATGATATTAATGGGTGATATATATGGTATTATGGTGATTCATATGATAATTTAACTATTTATTTCAATTATTGGGTGATTCATATATATGGTATTTTGGTGATTCATATGGCAGGTACAATTTCAATTATTGGGTGATTCATATATATGGTATTTTGATGATTCATATGGTAGATACAATTATTTATTTCAATTATTAGGTGATTCATATATATGATATTTTGGTGATTCATATGGTAGATACAATTATTTAGTTCAATTATTGAGTGATTCATATGATATTAATGGGTTATATATATGATATTATGGGTGATTCATATATTATTTATGAGAGGTAATGGTGTAGTCAGTGTAGGAAACAAAAGTACTAATATTTAAAAAAAAGGAATAAAATCATAATTGAATCATAATTAAAATTAAATCTAAAAAAGCAGACTAAAATTAAAAACGGAAAAAAGAGAAAAAGGATTTTAAAAAACATATCTTTCATATTTAAAGACGAAAAAAGAGAAACATAATTAAAGCACCTAAATTAAATCTAAAAAGGAGAAAAATTAGATATCTTTTCTTAAATAAAATAATACAATGAATAAAATTAGATATCTTATTTCCTTAAATAAATATCTTGTTAGTTTCAAATGTATCACTTTCTTATATGTATCACCATATAATATATCACATTTCAAAATTTTGGGATAAAATATAATTAACAAAATAGTCGTAATTTTATGCAATATCACTTAAAGATTCAGGAATTTATGTAAGTTACCCTAAATAAATTATCATCTTGACCCATTAACTTATTAATTAAATATTTATTTAAAATACCCAAAATTTCAAAAACCTTAAGAATTGATACTACTCATCCCTTGAAGCATAATTCACGTACACCAACTACAAGGAGGGCTGAAATAGGATAGATGAAAATATTTCACAAACAAATAGGAGGGTCATTACATCAGATACCAACTTTTTCACAACCCAAAAGGCTATGAGTGGCACCCTCACAATCTTTTTGTTG
>NW_025876957.1:0-1278 GCF_002878395.1 Capsicum annuum
TGGGGTTAGCTCATCCTCGTGGGATCACGACCCTTTATCCAGGCCATTGTAGCACGTATGTCACTGTATTGGTGATTAACTGATTAATATCTTCCAGGAAAGGGGATAAGGTTTTATGTAAGCACTGTAAAGTCATTCTGAGTGAGCAATTTTTGACCCAGCACAGGCTTTTGGTGATGGACTTGATTATCAAGAAGAGCAGGAAGAGTAGGGCCAGTGAGGGTTGACCCAGAATTAAGTGGGGTGACTTGACGCCAGTTAGTGCGCGAGAGATAGGGGAGAAAGTGGTGGGATTTGGGGTGAGGGAGTAGAGGGGGGACGTGGATGATATGTGGGATAAGGCTGCTAGCTGCATCATGGAGACGGCTAGAGAGGTGTTGGGTGTTTCGAGGGGTCGGGCAAGTCGGCATAAGAGAGACTGGTGGTGGAATGAAGAAGTTAAAAAGAAAGTGGAGATTAAGAAGGGGGCATATGTTAAGTTGATTGAGATTAAAGACGAAGAGAAGAAATGGGTGAATAGAGAGGTTTATAAAGTAGGAAGGAAGGAGGCTAAGTTAGCAGTTACGGCTGCTATGACAACAATGTTTGAGAGCTTGTATGTGGGGTTAGAGGAGAAAGACGGGGAAAAAAAGTTGTATAGGATGGCTAAGGCTAGGGAGAGGAAGGGTCGTGACCTTAATCAAGTGAAGTGTATTAAGAGGGAGGATGATAGAGTTTTGGTGGTGGATGTTCGCATTAAGAAGAGGTGGCAGGAGTATTTTCATAGACTTTTGAACGAGGAGGGAGACAGATGCATTAAATTAAAGAAGTGTGAGCGCTCGGAGGAGAGCCGTGATTGCAGTTACTATAGACGTTTTAAGGTTGAGGAGGTTAGAGAGGATATTCGTAGGATGCGGAGGGGTAGAGCGACGGGGCCTAACGAGATTTTGGTGGATTTTTGGAAGTATACTGCTGAAGCAGGTTTAAGGTGGTTGACTGATTTGTTTAATGACATTTTCAAGACTGGGAGGATGCCTAAGGCTTGGAGATGGAGTACGATGATTCCGTTATATAAAAACAAGGGTGACATTCAGAGCTGCAATAACTATAGGGGTATTAAGCTATTGAATCATACTATAAAGATTTGGAAGAGAGTGGTTGAGCGGAGATTGAGGAGGGTGTGTCCATTTCGGAGAATCAATTTGGTTTTATGCTTGGTTGCTAGATGACAGAGGCAATCCACCCGGTGAGAAGATTAGTGGAGCAGTATAGGGAAAGGAAAAGGGATTTGCACATAGG
>NW_025876958.1:0-2551 GCF_002878395.1 Capsicum annuum
ATACGGATTCACCAATAGACACACATACGTCTTCTTCCAATTCTTTGTTTCTTCCAGAAATGCACGCAAGAACTAGAAACCACACCCACACTTCACTGAATATGCACACAACACATTCTTCTCCATACACGATTAACGCAAAAATCACAAACACCATACATAGTGAAGGGTGAGTGATGGAGAGACAGTAGTGAGTGGGAGAGGGTTCTGAACAGTGAGAGATATGAGAGATCTAGAGACAGATGAACAAGGTTTGAATTGGTAAAGCTGAACGAAAATCGATAGGAATCCGGTGGGTTCGAGTTGGCTGGCGATCTCTTCGCCGGAGATGACTGTTTCTGATATTTTTTAGGCGATTTCGTTTAGAAAACATTAAAATTCATCGGAAATCCAATCCTTTTCCGACTATTCGTGCTGCTGTCTGTGTTCACGAAGTTCGGGCAACTAGATTTTTCAGGTTTTCTCATATTTTTGGGCTCGGAAATTCACACGCATTTTGGACTTCTGTTCGAGTTAGGTTTTGGGGGTCATCGTGGTTTAAACTGGTATTATTCGATTCGGGAGATGGAGTTCGAGGTCTGTCAGTTGTGGTTCATTGGTCCCGGGTCTTCTGTCAGTTCAAGTTGGTCGAATAAAAGCCCCAATTTAAGGTCATCTCCTCATCTTATTCTTATTCTTAGTTCATTTTTATTATGGTGAGTGGTTGATTATGGTCGTCTCGACTTTCTCTTTATCTTATGCGTGAGGTGAATGATGAATGTCGAATATTATTGATTGTGGATTGCTGAAATATTATTTTGAATTAATAGTCGAAGCATGTGTTAATCATGTGATTGAGTAAGAAATTGGGGATGGGAATTCCAAGGTTGATAAGATGAATTTGGATTACCTTTGAGTTTATTGTTGTTATGTTTCGTTCGGAATAAATATCAAGTTATAAATTCGATAGCATCATGTTTAGGCCGACAATGGATAGGCAAAAGTAGGTTAGGTAGGAAAAGTTTAGGATCTGTGATTGTTAAAATGATGAAATGTTTGTGGAGTGGTTTCAATTTATGCATTGGGATCTATTGTATTCATTGGGCCGGGGAATGCCCCGAGGGATTTGTATTTATTCACCGGGGAGTGCCCCGATGTATTATGTATTCGGAGGACGTCCGTGATGAAGGCCCGAAGTATCGGGTAAGGCATTGGATCGTAGTTTAGGATTAGTGTAGGTTAGCGTAGGTTTATTTTTCAATACCTCTTTTGTTCATTTCCGGTTGTAATAATTGGACTGGACATTATTATTTTTGTTTTTGGATTGTTGTTTGATGTTTGTTTATGTTTGTTGTGTGGTTTATACATTTGTGGTGTCTAATTAGCCGATAGTCTCCACCAAGCGACCGTGGTCGAACCATGGGACCAAGGGGTGCCTAACACCTTTCCCTCGGTCAATAGAATTCCTTAGTCGGAATCTTTGTTCGCGGATCAGTTTTACAGAGTCAAAATCATTTTGTAAAGGGTTTTCCAAAGGTGACTTGGCATACCGGATTATGCCAAGTGGCGACTTTGAGGTTTGAATATAAATAATCCTTTTCGAAACAAATTCTCATTTTTTGTCACTTTGATAATAAAAATGCTTTCGAAGTGTAAAATCGAATCTTTTCGGAGTAAAAAAAGGGGTGTGACACTGCCAAGAATGCTCAAAGCCATCAATAGAAAGTGGACAGCATGGAGAGCATCACGGTGGCTCAAAAAGAAAAAGAAGACGAAATTGATGAATGTGAAATTACAGAAGGTAATTTTCTCCAAGTCAATTGCCTCTTCTTTCAGCTATTACTATTTCATGTTTTATTTACAAGGTTCTCATTTTGAAACTTTTATGACGGAGGGCAGCAGAGCTTCATGCTTGTCTCTATGAGTTATATGGTTCATTTATGTTTTAATTCCCGTGATAGAATTTAAAAACAATGTAGAGGAGGTAGTAGCTGTTACAAGACATCAGGTCGTAGTACCTTATATCGATAGTTGATCCTTCACTACTATTCTTTTTAAAAATCCATATGATGGGGCTTTTCAGAATTCGATACACTTAAGATGTAGATACTGATAAGAAGGCTCTCAAGTTATTTGGCGAGAGAGCTGGAAATATATAAAGAGGCTAGAGGTAAAATGGATTGAGAAAACTTTCAAAGTCAATGTGCAAACATGGTGCAGATTATTGTATCTGCTGCATTTCTGATGATCTATGATGGAAAGGGGCGGGCAAAAATGCATTATTTGGTTCTCTTGAATGTTCTGTAACTTCATTTTCTTGATCATGTAACAGATTCTGAAGTCACTGATCCATCAACGGAAGCGGAAACAAAATGTTCCCCTTCAGAACCAGCATGTGCTGAGTCGGAATCAAATTCTCATGCTTCCAGTGAGTTAACTGATTCAGCAATTGATGAAAGTGAAGTTCAATCCCCTACAAGTCGCACCAGAGGTTCCTTAGCAGCTTTTTTCTCTAACGGGGTCAACAGGCACTAACACTTTTTCATTTGCAGGTGCCACTAGATCCAAAGCT
>NW_025876959.1:0-1759 GCF_002878395.1 Capsicum annuum
TTAAGAAAAAAGTAGAAAACTTAATAAATTATTACATTTAGCCTATTTTGGTAACTTTTTAAATAGGCGGCCTATTTTGATCACTTTTTTAATTCCGTGGCTTATTTTGATTCCGAGTTCTATATATGTTGAAAATCAATTTAAAATACTAAAGCTCAACTATTTTTAGGAGAACTCAAACATTTGTCCCCTTGTCTAAGGTTTTGTATTAAAGACTTGTCTTCAATTTTAATTAAATTAATTTAGTTATTATTAATAATTGCTTAATTTGAATAAACAAATGACTAACATGTTATAAACATCTGTTGCAATAGATGACTAACTTGTTGTAACAAATAGATAATCTGTTGGAAAATAATTAAAATACCAGGGAACTCCATATTTTTAGGAGAACAAAAATGTTTGTCCTATTGTCGTAGAGACGTCTTTAATTTTAGCTAAATCAGTTTAGTTTTTACTAATAATTGCTTAATTTGAATCAACAAATGACTAGTATGTTGCATCAGATGATTCATCTGTTGGAAATTATCAAACAGATAAAAAATCTGTTGTAACAGATGGGTCAACTATTAGAAAACAATTAAAATATTAGGGAACTTAAACGTTTTTAGGAGAACTCAAATGTTTGTCCCCTTGATCCTTTTGCATTTGATGTATGGTATATTATTTTTTTTTCTTCTTTACCTGTTTCATAAAAATTTTCATGTGTTTTACTTATTCGTTGTGCCCCTGTTGAAATTTTAAAAAAAAATTTGGATCAAATTTTGTTCGTATATCGCTTGGACATTACTTTATAGCTTATTTTGTAAGTAAAATATAATTTTTGTTGAACTTCTTATTTGGTGTATCTGCTACTGCTACATGGATAGAACCTGCAACATGAATCCAACATATAAGTCATCTATTGCAATAAGTGAGTAATCTGTTGCAATATATGACTAATCTGTTGCAATAAATGACCCATATGTTAGATTATATTACAATACTATAAAATGAATCCAACAGATGAGTAATCTGTTGCAACAAATTAGTCATATATGTTGCAACAGATTACTCATTTATTGCAACAGATTACATATTTGTTGTAATAAATTAGTCATATATGTTGCAACAGATTAGTCATATATGTTACAACATATTACTAATCTGCGCAACATATTAGTCATATATGTTGCAACAAGTACTCATCTGTTGGATTCATATTACATATTTAATCAATTATTAAAAAACAGCAGTAGCAGATACATCCAGATGAGAAATTCAACTAAAAAATATCAAACATTAAAAATAAAATAAAAATAACAAACACCAACAAATCAAGTTCCTCATTTACTTCATAACTTAAAAGCGCTAATTTTTTACTCATGAAAATCGAAAAGAAACGATGAAGAACTAGAAGTTGTTGTCGCCGGAGAATGTTGTCACGTCGACTGACGGTTGAAAGTTAAAAAGGAACAGGCAAGAACTCAAAACTATTTGTTGCCAGAGGTTGAAGTTGCACAAGATTGAAGGGAGAAATTTGAAAAGTTGTTGGTTGAGAGAAGTTAGAAAGAAAAACTATCGAGAGAAAGAGAGAAGAGAGAGAGATTTATTTGCAGAGGGAGTTTGTGGGTGTAGGTTAATTTGTATTTTTGAAAAGATTAAAAAGTTTAGAAAATATTAATCAAGTCCACAATTAACCTAATCAAGTTTTTTTTAATTATGTTTGACCCTTTAAATTGGTCAATGTCACCAATCCTTCATTCGAGACTTAAAAAGA
>NW_025876960.1:0-1484 GCF_002878395.1 Capsicum annuum
ATGTTCAGGACCCTCCTGAAAAATGAGATTTTACTTTCTGTTCAGGACCCTCCTGGAAAATGGAAATTTACTTTCAGTTCAGGACCTTCCTGAAAAATGGGATTTTACTTTATGTTCAGGACCCTCCTCAAAAAATGAGAATTTACTTTATGTTCAGGACCCTACTAAAAAATGGGATTTTACTTATTTTAGGACCCTCCTAGAAAATGGGAATTTACTTTCAGTTCAGGACCCTCCTGAAAATTAGAATTTTACTTTATGTTCAGGACCCTCCTGAAAAATGAGATTTTACTTCTGTTCAGGACCCTCCTGAAAAATGAGATTTTACTTTCAGTTTAGGACCCTCCTGAAAATGAGATTTTACTTTCTATTCAGGACCCTCCTGAAAAATGGGAATTTACTTAATGTTCAGGACCCACCTGAAAAATGGGAATTTACTTTATGTTCAGAAAACATGGAATCTTTCTTTATCATAATATTTGTTTAGAATAATTTTGTTCTAGTTTAAATTTTTGATATCAGGAGCCCGCCTGAAGAATAGGGTGATGAAATTGCAAGTCAGGAGCTCGCCTGAAGAACAGGGCAATGAAATGGCAAGTCAGGAGCTCGCCTGAAGAACAGGGTAATGAAATGGCAAGTCAGGAGCCCGCTTGAAGAATAGGGTGATGAAATTGAAAGTCAAGCAACAAAGTGAAGAAATTGAAAGCCGAAGCACAGGGTGAATAAATGGAAAACCAACCAACAAGGTGAAGAAGTTAAAAGTCAAGAAATAAGGTGAATAAATTGAAAGTCAACAAATTGAAAAATAGCAAGTCAGGAGCCCGCCTGAAGAATAGGGTGATGAAACTCAAGCCAAGAGTCCCAAAAGAAGCTGCATCGATAGGATTTTTGTAATTTCATTTAGGTGTTAACTTGTAATTTTCATTTCTGATGTAATAATAGAGCCGCAGACCGGAACCTCGAGGGGACCTCACTCGACTCTCCAACTCGGTATAGTATATCTCCTTCCCAATCCTTTGAGATACCTGTCACTTGATTCCCTCATAACTTGGGTAGGTAGGATGTCCTAAGTCAAGATTCAGTTGTCCTGCCTCCTTCTGTTTCTTCCTTTGAATAATGGTTGGGACAAAATTCTATCTCGTTGTCTACTTCTTTGTCTGAAAACACTTCATGTTAACATTCAAAGGGGGCATGCTGTAGACACCTAATTTTGTCCCTCCCGAACACCCATTTTATCCACTTTTAGCTTACCTCACCACGTGCTCTCGCTCACATGATTACATCCCACAAAAATACAAAAAATAACAACCCTTAACAAATTAAATCCCTAACCTTATCCTAACAAACTTTATCCTAATCACCTACCCCTAACCCCACCCCATAACCTATACCCTACGTACCCCTTTTTATTTTTGGCTTCTTTTGATAACAAATCCGTAAGATAATAGGAAACCACCTTGAAGATTCCATTTTTCTTTTCCCAA
>NW_025876961.1:0-1484 GCF_002878395.1 Capsicum annuum
CAGGATCATCATTTGTAAATGTGATTTTGTATCACATACATGTGCATGTCGGCTAAGAGGTTCAATAGGGTTTTCATAAGATGAAGGAACTTCCATGGGTAGTTTTTCACTCATTTTTCCTTCTTTATCAATATTAAAACATGATGCCTTAAGGTTGACTTGAGCAGTCTTCGCTCAGAACCAACTTGGTAAGAATTCCTCTAAGGTGACCGGAAGTCACAGGTTTTAGTGGTAGTACTGTCACGCCTCAAATCCTATTGGGGCGGACTGGCACCCATAACCGAAGAGGCCCAGGAGAACCAGCTCATAACCTTATACTTCCCATGCATACCTCTATGACAACCCGAAATTCGAACAACATTATGTCGCATATAAAAGGAAATAATTACCTGTATAAGCTCGAGCACACATATATATGTATATACAATACTTGGCCGTTGGAGCCATCACGTCTATTAACAAAACACCACCTTGACTGTACATTAGGTCTACAAAGCCTATAGATAATACATAGAGTTTAACTAAGGTCAGGACACACCCAACCATATAACTAATTTCTATACAATACCAAAAGTGACTGGATATGACACGGAAAGCCCCGAAGCAAACTGGAGCTCACCAAAAGCAGCTGGATATCCTGGCTCCTACTTGTGCGGTGTATGAGCTGAGGTACTTGTGCCTGCAACTTGAAATGCAGGTCCCCCATGGGGGACGTTAGTACGAAATATGTACTGAGTATGTAAAGCTGTAGATAATCACATATGATATAGGATCTCAGTAGAAATCAGAAACAAGTGAATAAATTATAATAGGAGTGGACCACACTTACTAGAACTTGTGACAACCTGTACATTGTATTTACTCAATCACTTTACCTTCATTCTTATCATCTTTGTAACCATTACTGTACTGTACTGTGACCATAAGGCCGCCTCCAGTACATATCAACTGGGATCGACCCATGATAGGCTTATGCCCCTGGAATACCACCCATAAACACATAAATAGGGATCGACCCATGATAGGCTTATGCCCCTGGGATACCACCCGATAAGAGAGAACTTCCATTACTTAGTTCAATTAATCTTTGAGATTCTTATTTTGGTCGCCACCGTATTTTTGATACTTATAAACAATGATACATCAATAAGAGACATATAAATAGACCATCAATGCAATAACAATTAAGTAAGAACTCATTGGCATATCAATGAAGTGATTTGGAGTCATCAATTCCATAACAATGAAGTAGGAACTTATTGGAATATCAATGAAACGTTTTGGAGTCATTAATAGCACATGGATCTTATTTGAGTAACCGGATACCTTCTGACATTCATTAGTGCAATAAACATGTAAGATTTGGAAGACAAGTAAGTATTGGAATGTCTTGATATCTTGTAGGGTGGAAACAAGTTCATTGGTAACGTAGGACATCATACAAAACCATTATGGATCACATGTTATTGAATAACTTTGGAAAC
>NW_025876962.1:0-1185 GCF_002878395.1 Capsicum annuum
CTCCTGGAAAATGGGACAACGCTTTCAAAAATGAAATACTACTCTACTATAATTTTTTATTTGGGATAATTTTCGTTCTAGTTTTAATTTTGGGTTTCAGGTGCTCGCCTGAAGAACAGGGTGATGAAATAGCAAGCCAGGAGCCCGCCTGAAGAACAGGGTGATGAAATAACAAGTCAGGAGCCCGCCTGGAGAACAGAGTGAAGAAATGAAAAGTCAAGCAACAAAGTGATGAATAGCAAGTCAGGAGCCCGCCTGGAGAAAAGGGTGAAGAAACGAAAAGTCAAGCAACAAAGCGAAGCAATTGAAAGGCAAGCAACAAGTTGGAAGAAATTGCAAGTCGGAGCCCGCCTGAAGAATAGGGTGATAAAAGTCGAGTCAAGGGCCAACAGAAGCTGTATAGATAGGATTTTTGTAATTTCATTTATGTTTTAACTTGTAATTTTCATTTTTTGATGTAATGACAGAGCCGCGGACAGGAACCTTGTTGGAACCTCACTCGACTCTCCAACTCGGTATAGTCCACCTCCTTCCAATCC
Source organism: Capsicum annuum (assembly GCF_002878395.1). NCBI lineage: Eukaryota > Viridiplantae > Streptophyta > Magnoliopsida > Solanales > Solanaceae > Capsicum > Capsicum annuum. The sequence continues at coordinate 540 of NW_025876962.1, forward strand.
TTTGAGATACTTGTCACTTGATCCCCTCATAACTTGGGTGGGTAGGATGTCCTAAGTCAAGACCTGGTTTTCCTCCTTCCTCTTGCTCCGTGCTTTTAAATAATGGTCAGGTCAAAATTTGGTCTCGCTGTCTACTTCTTTGCCTAAAAACACTTCGTGTTTACATTCAAAGGGGGCATGATGTAGACACCTAATTTCGTCCCTCCCCGATATCGTTTTTACCTATTGTTTACCTTATCCTACCGTGTACCCTCACCCGCGTGATAATCCCTCCACAAAATGACAAAATAACAACCCCCTAACTAATTTTGTTTTATCCTAATATTCTAACAACCCACCCAATAAAAAAACAACACCTCACCACTACCCTCCCACCCCACGTGACCCCACCTACCCTACCCCAATACCCATCCACGTGACCCTCACAATAAAAAACACACACATACTCTCACAATCCCACAATTTGGCAGGATCAGTAATAAAAAAAGAACAGAGCACTGAGCATCATCTTCTTAACCTCACTCACAGAATACAGTCAAAAATTCCAATCATCCTCACGATGGATTGAATTCTCATACACAAAAGGGGTTCTTCTTTCTTTTCCAAATTGAAAAAGGGACACAGTAAAAATGCCATAGGATCTTTC
>NW_025876963.1:0-4343 GCF_002878395.1 Capsicum annuum
ATAACTCTTTGCTCCGATATCGGATTTGGGTGAAATTGGTATCGTTGGAAAGATAATTAAAAGAGATTTCATTTAATATAAACTAGGACACCCAGTTCGTCCTGTACAAGGAGTTATGATCGTTTAAAGTTGACCCTAAAAATCTGTTTTGAGAGGCTGAAGTAAAACGAGTATAACTCATTACTCAGATGTCGGATTTGGATGAAACCAATTGCATTAGAAAGAAGACTCTCAGGGATTCTCATCTATATATAGTAGCTCACACAGTTCATTTTTTACAAGGAGTTATGATCGTTTAAAGTATACCCAAAAATCTGTTTGGCTGCAGTACTTTTGTGTGCAGAAAATTTCTGCACATTTACTGTTCATTGCGTCAACCGTTTTCAAGTTTCGAACATGCTCGCTTATATCCGATACTCATCTATTTTCAGAAATCTTTATATCGTTGGAAAGCTAACTCGATAAACTTCGCATAGTGACTTCGACGAGCAAATTCCAGTATAAATAAAGTCGATTCCTATGCACATATAATCAAACTATACACTTGAAACCATCTCAAAATAATCAATACTCATACTTAAACTCATATATACCTAACTTATGATCAATACATATACTCCAACACATATAACCATGGATAATGCACGTAATTAAGTACGGGGTGTTACAAGAAGCAACCTCCAACTGTTCTTGCAATATTCCTCTTTCCTGGATCTACTGAGATCTCTCTCGATCAAATTTTTCTTGCATGTTCTTTTTAACTTCTTGCAGTTGCTGTCGGCAAGATGCGGCAAGTTCTGCAACGTGTGACCCCTAGTGGTAGCCAATTTGATTTATCCCCAAAATGCAACCTCAATATCTGATGATTTAGCTTTTTCTTCAGCGAATTCCCTTTGTTGTTCATCTATTTTTTCCCTAGCATGCTCTAATTCTGCTCTCAAAGCTTGGTTGGCCTCATGATGTTCTTGCATGGCTCTCTCAATTCCTATCCTGATTGTAGCTTCCTGTTCTATAGGTCCCCTAACCGATGTTTCTGGTCTGACTGGCAGACTCAACTGTTCTTCAAACCATTCACAGTAATCTGGGTGCACTTCTCCTTTCTCACGCTCTATGACCATCATTTCAATCCCCATGATACGGCAACTTTCTCAAATCTGCTAGGCCAATTCCTCCGGAAGTGGGATCTCTGGTCTGACCTTAAATACAAACTCGGTCATATTTTCCGTAATGGGAATTATTTGACGTCTTCCTAACTGACGTAAAACTCTCAATGGAACATACGGTTGAACACCCCTGATACCCATCAATAATAAGAACGGCCGAATGATAGAACTATGTATGACTTGCCTCCAAGGGAACCAAGGGAGATTCCAAGTAATTTTATCTGCTGTCAGAGAACGAAAAAGCTTATCCCAATCTCTAACTCCTTCTGGGCATTTATATTTCTCTAACCTCTCTTCGTAATTTTTGATGCGATTGAATCTTTCAGGATTATATCTAGCCATTGTAGGATGTCGGTAGAGATGTTCCACAATTCATATCTGTAACAAGATATTACATCCCTCGAAAAAACTCTTTCCTTTCTGACAAATAGTTAAAGCACGGAAGATATCTTCCAGGATCATTGGTTCCATAGTGTAATCTTTCTTAATCAGTATCTTTACCACTCCTGCTAAACGAATGTTAATTTTTTATTCTCTCCTTAGGAAGACCATAGTGCCTAAAAAGGCTACCATGAATGCAAATAGTCTGTAAACCTTCCAGGCCTCAAAATTCCCCTTATTACAGAGCTGCTTACCATACTTTTTGAACCCCTTTTACCTTTCGGATCTATCGTACAAAAACTGCAAGGAAACCCAACCTTTTTCCATCGATTCTTCTTTTGAATTCCGTATGTTAATGAGTTTACAGAATTTGTTTATCGAAATGAGTCTTGGGGCGATAAGTTTATTCCGATGCATATCCTCATATCCTACATAGGTTGCTATCTCCTCTACAGTAGGAGTCAACTCAAAATCTGAAAAACGAAACACATTGTTCTTCGGGTCCCAAAAGGTTAGTAACATATCAATCACCTCCCTATTAGGTTTGATTGTCATAATGCGCGTCAAAAATTTCAAATACTTATGTATCTCGTCATAATCGAATGTATCCATTTCGTTCCACCACAACCAAAGCTGCAAAGGGGTATAATCCATAACCTGAAGCGGTACACTCCCATCCCTCTTTCTCTTTGGACGTTTTCCACGAACAGGAGGAGACATTTTATACCTATTGACAAGGACATGAAATTAATAGATGTCTAGACTTAGGCAAAGCTTAATTCATTAATTTTTTAAAAGAATTTTTAACTTGACTCGTGAGACCTAGTGCTATCATTACTTATTTGCAAAGAACAATTTTATCAAAATCAAAGTGTGAGAAACAAGACTGATAATATCTTTAAGAAAAACACTTATTTAAATTGACTCTATCAAAAACTTTGCAATATCAGACTTCTAGATAATTTTACCTATATGTTTGAAGATAATACTCCCTAATTAGACTTACGAGAACGAAAATAAAAAAAATGATTTAGAAAATAAAGAAAAATAGAATGATCGTTTTATGTATGAAGTTGTATAAAATTTTTAGTCTCATGACCCCTAAAGGTTCAGGACTATTAAAATATATGTTTACATATTTTATTACTTTGCAAAAATTCAGCTCACGACCCCTAAAGGTTCAGGCTATTATGATTTTTATGTTAAAATTAATTTTGAAAATAAAAATAAAAAGTAAAATAAAGATAATAATATTCATGAAAACAATCATTTTTCTTATTATTATTATTATTTTTCTAAAAACATCCTTCGATAAATCTGTGAACAAATATATTATTATTATTTTTAAATAAATGGTCCTACGTATCTCACAAAAAGTGAGAATCAGACCCTCGTAGTTCATGAAAACTCTAAAAGTATATTATTCTAAATTCAAAAATTTTCCTTTTTAAAAAAAAAAATCCTTAAAAAAAATAATTCAATAATTTTGAGGATAATATAATCTTTTGCGTTTTAAAGTTGCCTAAAAGCCGGTCAACAATAAAATAAGCCTTCCAAATAAATGTCAAAGAGTACGTAGGATGCACATGTTGGTCTTTATAAAGTAGGTCACTTGTCCTAGACAGACCCGACCCCTGTGCCGAGTCCCTCTAAGTCAAATACATATGATGCAAATAGAGCGGTACCTAATAGGGATAACCAGATTCTGAGTTTTCAGTTCTTCTAAGTTTAAACCTAATAGGGATAAGTGTCTAGACTGGATTACCCGAGCGGACACTCGAGCCGGGAAGGGACAAATTGGTCGGTAGCAGGGCAATACCGCCTTCGTTGTCGATCCGAACCCCTCCTAACATGTGTGACTATATCCTTCACCAGGTGCCTTGACACTCCGGCTATCTCAGAAAGAAGGTGGGATGCATATGTTGCATTCCCTCTATCCTATTTCAGAGACTCAGAGGGGATACGCGAAAGAAGACAATATATAATACAGTTCAAATAATATCAAAACAGTAAATGAGCGACAAGTAGCACATAAGGCCAATAAACACATTATAAAATAATTAAAGCAAGTAAAGTCAATATTTAAAGCTCGAATTCTTATTTAGTCCCCAGCAGAGTCGCCAGAGATGTCACACCTCTCTTTCGCCCGAAAGTATCGAGTCGAAGGATTTTTCCAATTAAAGTGATGGTATTGAATAGGGATTAATTTAATTACAGAGTCGTCACTTGGAATTGAGTTATGGTGTTCCAAGTCACCTTTATGAATCCCTAATCAAAAGGAAATGACTCTTTATTATGGTCTGCGAAAATAGAAGACCGTGTAAGGAATTCTGTTGACCGAGGAAAAGATGTGAAGCTCCCCTCGAGTCCCGTGGTTCTAGCACGATCACTTTTATTGACTTATCTTGACTTAAACTATTTTGATGAATTATGTTAAGGCCTAGATTGCTCATTTTTATTATTCTAAAAACTCACTTATTATCTTATTTTAAAAAAAAATCGGTGAAAAGTTAATTTTGAAAAAATATTTGTCAAGGTGCAATATTGCATCCTTGAATTTAAAATATCTCGTAAAGATGTGTATGCCGCATTCTTAATTGAGACGAACGTTTTTAAATATATACTTAAAATTTGTTTAATATTAAAAACATTGATATAAAATTTTTATACCTCATAACAATTTTATATTTTAAAATACTAATTAATCTTAATAGTAAACTTAAACAATATTCAATTAAAGTATTCAATTAATTCAACGAATAATTAAGTTTTATTAATAATAATGAAATAAATAAATAA
>NW_025876964.1:0-3097 GCF_002878395.1 Capsicum annuum
TTTATAGATTTCTTTTTCCTATATGATCTTTTATGTTTATAATTTTTTACATAATATCTTTTTCTTGGTTTCTTATACTTATATTTTGATTTCTTGTATTTCTTATATTTCTTATGTCTTTTTCTTTTCTTATAATATCTTTCTTCACATCCAAATTGAGGTGCTATTTTATCTTTGCAACATGTTAAATTTCTTATTAATGTCTTTTCCATTTTTATTTCTTCTCTATATTTTTCACATAGATTTCTATACCATGGTTGTAAAAATTTTATTCTTGCTTCTAGGGTATCTACTATTTTTGCTTCATCCCAACTCTTTATTATTTTTGAGCTAAATGGTTCGGGTAATTTACTAAAATATAATCTTCTTATTTCTTTACTTTCTTCTATATTATATGTTCCTTTATAATAATATTCTTTAAATGTGCACGTATACTCATCTATATAACACATATTACATATTACTAGTTTTAACATTAAATTTTTATTTATATCTTTTTCTTTATTTTGCTCTTTTTCTTCTGTTGTCATACTGCTAAATTCATCTCTTATAGCTATTTCATATTTTTTCAATAGTTCTATTAGTAGTATTTTAGTAGTTGTTGATGTTCCTTCTGTTTTGTTATCAGATCTTGATACTTTTTTACTTGCTTCGGCTAGGTTTAAAAACCATAATTTTACCGTTCATATTAATGTCTCTTCTATATATTCTGGTGTGTTTGTTGTATCTATTTTATTATCTAATAATTGTTTTGACATATATCCTACCCATAGTTGTATTATTTTATTTGTGTCTATTACACAATCTAAATCCAAAAAGTTGTAATTAATTATTTGTTTAGGTATCCATTTATTATATTCATCCTTTGGATTATATCTTTTAAACTTAATTTTGTAATTATATGTTGATTTTCTTATTTCTGATGTACTAGATATTATATTTTTATCTAGAGTATTTACTTCTGTATTTATTAGTTCTAGATTTTCTTTATTAATTATTTCTTGTTCTTCATTAATTTCTAGTTTTCCTATATTTTCTAGAATTTCTGTATATGTTTCACTATCTTTCGAATCATAATTATCTGTTTCTTCAGCATCTATTGTATTTATTTCTAATTCTCTGGTTTCTGGTTCTTTATTTTTTCTTTAAATTGACTTATATCGTTTAATAATTTTTGTTCTTTATCTTTTTCTTCTTTTTTCTTTCTGTCTCTTTTCGTATAAATCTTTTAGCATTTGTAGTTCTTTTTCTAATTCAGCAATCCTACTATTTTTAGTTTCTTCTATTTTTCATATTTCTTCTGTGATTTGTTGTTTTATTTTATCTATTTCCTTTTTTTCTGTTTATTTCTTCGTTTTCTCTTTCTATTCTTACCATGACTGTCAACTTGTCTTCTAATTTTAATTCTTTTTCTAACATTAAATATAAATGTTCACCTATTTTCTTATATCTTCTTCCTAAATTAGAGAATACTATTTTTATTTTTGATCCTTCGTGATTTTCATATGTTTTTTCGTCTATTATAAATTCTTCTTTGTTCATTTTATTTAAATGTATATAGGTTATGTTGACATATATATATTCTAGACTATCTATTGTTGATTCTAAATTTGATATTTTTTCTTTTTGTGAATTTATTGAATTTTTACTAACTCCGACAATTATGTTATACTGTAGTCTTTCTATCCTTATTTTTAATTCTTTACGTTTTTTCAGATGTTATTTGTTTTAATTCTTTATATTTTTGTAATTTATGTACGTTATTCATCTAAACAATATTTATAATATTTTGGTGGATATCTAAATCTAATTTTATCATAATTAATAAATCAGTCCAATGGACCTATTTAAGTTACCCAAGTTATCCGCACCTCCTACAATTGGTATCAGTAGTAAAAATTCAATAAATGCACAAAAAGAAGAAATATCAAATTTAGAATCAACAATAGATAGTCTAGAATATATATATCAACATAACCTATATACATTTAAATAAAATGAACCAAAAAAAATTTATAATAGACGAAAAAATATATGAAAATTACGAAGGATCAAAAATAAAAATAGTATTCTATAATTTAGGAAGAAGATATAAGAAAATAGGTGAACATTTATATTTAATATTAGAAAAAGAAGAATTAAAATTAGAAGATAAGTTGGCAGCCATGGTAAGAATAAAAAGAGAAAATGAAGAAATAGACACAAAAAAGAAAATAGATAAAATAAAACAACAAACCACAGAAGAAATACGAAAAATAGAAAAAACTAAAAATAGTAGGATTGCTGAATTAGAAAAAGAACTACAAATGCTAAAAGATTTATATGAAAACAAACAGAAAGAAAAATAAGAAAAAGATAAAGAACAAAAATTATTAAACGAGATAAATCAATTTAAAGAAAAATTAGAAATAAAAAATAAAGAATCAGAAACTAGAGAATTAAAAATAAATACAATAGATGCTGAAGAAACAGATAATTATGATTCGGAAGATAGTGAAACATATACAGAAATTCTAGAAAACATAGTCTAGAATATATATATTAGAGCTTATGTTGTTTAAAGTTACCCCTTCTATATCACATAAATTAATCAAATAAATCCAAATACATACTATTTCCGTAACTTTAAACAGCATAAGCTCTTATACCAATTGTAGGGGGTGCGGATAACTTGGGTAACTTAAATAGATCCATTGGACTAATTTATTAATTATGATAAAATTAGATTTAGATATCCACCAAAATATTATAAATATTGTTTAGATGAATAACGTACATAAATTACAAAAATATAAAGAATTAAAACAAATAATATCTGAAAAACGTAAAGAATTAAAAATAAGGATAGAAAGACTACAGTATAACATAATTGTCGAAGTTAGTAAAAATTCAATAAATGCACAAAAAGAAGAAATATCAAATTTAGAATCAACAATAGATAGTCTAGAATATATATATGTCAACATAACCTATATACATTTAAATAAAATGAACAAAGAAGAATTTATAATAGACGAAAAAACATATGAAAATCACGAAGGATCAAAAATAAAAATAGTATTCTCTAATTTAGGAAGAAGATATAAGAAAATAGGTG
>NW_025876964.1:6097-7144 GCF_002878395.1 Capsicum annuum
GTCTTTTATGATATATAAAACTAGTATCTTAGTTTCATCAGATATATATCTTGTCATATTATCCATATTATACTTAGGTTTCTACGAATAACTTGGATAACTTGGAATTAGTTTCTAGTAATTAATTGCTTTATCACAGTATTTATTAGTTGTTTGTTTTAATCTTAATAATTCATCTATATTTTCATTAAGGAATTCTATGTATTTTATATCTTTAGTTCTCATATATTCCTCTACATTTGTTTACATTCGTTTTTCTATTAACTGTATATTTTTCATATCCATTTTTCAATATTCTAAATATATGTAATTTATCATTGTTGACGTGTAGGTTTGGTATGTAAGTATTTGTAAGAATAAGTAGATAGGTGAGGTATGTAATTTATTCTAGTCATAAAATATTTATCAAATATTTTTTTCAATATGATTTTTGTTATAGCTACAATTTCTATATCCTTAATTACATACAAAACAAGTATTTTAAATTTATTTACCATTTCGTCTGATAAATAAGTATTCATTTTTCATATGATACTTTTTCAAAATATTCCCTTCAATCATACACATAACAAAATATGATCATTTTAGATTACTATATATTAGATTATTCTTAAATAACATGTTCTTCGGTCACTATTAGCATGATAATCTGGATACTTTTTTCTTAAACAGTGCCTCTACTCTGGCTACTCCCCTATCACGGCTTTCTTGCCTCACCGGTTTCACCTTTAGGATGACATAGTTCTTAGGAATTTTTCTCCTTTTCCACTTTGCTAATAAACTTCTTAACATGCTATTTTCCGAATAATTCTATAAAGTAACTATCATGAACTTATTTTATCATATCATGATTGTCAGGAATTTATGAATTTAGCTATTCATAATCGTAAATAAATATACCTGTTCTGGTAGGTTTGATAATTCTGGGCTTTGTTTATCCATAGCTTTTCCTTGGAAATATATCTGTTTTTTATTAAATATTCAAAAGTTTTTTGTATACAAAAGAGGAGGCTTGCTTTCAACACATGAAAGTCTTGCCTCCAACTA
>NW_025876964.1:7244-12258 GCF_002878395.1 Capsicum annuum
GATAGGTTTGATAATTCTGGGCTTTGTTTATCCATAGCTTTTCCTTGGAAATATATCTGTTTTTTATTAAATATTCAAAAGTTTTTTGTATACAAAAGAGGAGGCTTGCTTTCAACACATGAAAGTCTTGCCTCCAACTAAGCAAATGCTCTGCTATTTATAATCCTAAAGAAAACGTGTAAACTTTTTACATCTTTACATCTGTCCTAATATAACTTTACACATTACCTATATACTATTTCTAGTCAAAAACTAATAAAAACCAATAATGGTCCTATGTCTTTACATTTAATGGCAAGTGCCAAAAGTCAAAAAGCCTATCCTAAAAATAGTAAAGCTATTAAATGTTTACATGATTTATGTATTACATATTTCACAAAGTTAACTTTTTCTTCATATGTCGCTTTCTTCACTTTGATGTTTTTGTGTCCTTATCTTTCCATTATTGCTCCATCTTCTTATCTTTTTTGTCGTGTATCTTCCAGTTGTTGTCCTTATCTTTTTCTATTCCAGTTGAACTTATGGGATAATATTGTCTTCTCCATTACATCTTGAACATTGATGGTCTGGATATTTGTATCCAATTAACTTGCAATATCTTGTTAATAATTCGTCTGAAATGAATCCCTTCCTAATTGCTCTTGCAGTAGATTGTTTTTCTGGGTTAAGTAACGTCATTATCCATTGTCTGACGTCTTCCATATCTGCTTGTCGTAGTTCTTTTGAATTTGAATAAATCATTTAATGGTCTCTTGAATAATAGCTCCATATTGGGTTTCCACTGATATAATTATTTGCTAATTCTTGAACAATTATAGTTATTTCAATAAGTCGTTTATTTGCATAAAAATCATATATCTCGATTTTGGGTATCTCTGGCTGCTGGACAATATCTTCCGGTATAATCATATCTCTGGCTAATCCTATTTTTACAATTTGTATAACTGATTTGATCTCGTCGTATAATATCTCTGCTGGTGCAGTATAAAACTTTATATAAAATAGATTTTCTTTGATTACTCTTTTATAGATGGTGAATACTTTATGTAATTCTTCTATAGCTATTAGTTCTTCTCCATCTTGGGTATATACGGTATTTAATAATCCATAGCTGAAACAAGTTTTAACTAAGCTTGGATTGGTTTTTGGTAATGCGATTAGCTTGTTGTGACCATGCAATTTTTGGGATATATAGTTTGTGTTTGGTTCTTGTATATTTGTAGCTCTGTGGTTAGGGTTTAGATAAGTTTGTACTTTGTGAATATTTTCTATGTATGCTCGGGCTATATGGTTATAAGCTTTTTTATCTTGGTTTAAACTATCTCGATATGTGGTAATTTGTGGGAGTATGAACAAGGGGTCTTTTTGTGTTTTTGGTATAAATGGTTTTTCAAATATCTTATTCAAGTTCATGTTCTGGTATCTTTATCCATTAACTCCTTTGCTTGTATCTACAATTGTAGATTGATAAATGTTATGGGTTTTATGGAGTGTCCCAACGTCTCCTTTTAGCTCTGAAATTTTATTGTCTTCCGATCGACATAGCTCTACACACTGTTGAGTTAGCTGATTCATAACTTTAGACTTCAGTTTAACTTCATTAGTATTTAACTTTTCTATTTCATTGCCCATACTGTCCACTTTCATTGAAAGTGTAGTTAGGGTTTTGAGTTTTTTTTCTAAAGCATCATCTTCTATTATATTAGTGTGTGTAGCTTTGTCTTGATATGTAATCTGCAATAACATTTTTGTAAGTACTAATTACTTCAATTGTAAATGTAAAATTTAATATATTCAATACTAGTCTACGAATTTCTTTCGTTGTAACTGAATTTTGTATTTTTCTTGTTAACCACCATCGAACCAGGGTATTATCTGTTCTCACAATAAATTTGTTATATACAATGTATGGTTCAAAGGCTAATAAACATTTATATAATGAACATAATTCTTTTCTATTTATTTCTCATTTTATTTCTGTTTCATTAAATGTACCTGAGTAGTATCTACAATGATGTTCTATTTTTTCATTTTCGTAACTATATTTAAGTGCTCCTCCATAACTATATTCCCTTGCATCTGCTTCTACTATATATGTAAATTTTTTACTTTCGTCTGAGAATTATAATTTTGGTAATTCTTTACAAAGTATTTTTATTTTCGGAACTTGTTTTTTATCTTCTTCGTTGTAATTATATTCTACATCCTTTTTAAATTTTTTTTGTAAAGGCTTTAGGTTCTCTGCTAATTTTGGTATATATTCTCTTACTTGGTTTACTAATCCTTAAAATGATTGTAATTTCTTTTTTGTATCTTATTCTTCTTCTGAATTTATTATTTTTGTACTATATGTTGTTGCATTTTTACTTCACTTTTATCTATTTGTATTCCTAAAAACTCTATTTGGTTTTTCATAATTTCAACTTTCTTTTCGCTTAAACTTATTCCTGATTTTTCTATTATATCTGTAAATTATTCTAGTAATTTTAAATGTTCTTTTTTAGTTTTTGTATATAGTAGTATATCATCTATGTATACTATACAATTAGATAATTGTTTAAAATAACTATCCATAAAATGTTGATATCTACCTGGTGCATCTTTATATTCAAATGGTAATACGTTCCATTCATAAAATCCTTGTGGTACCGTAAATGCGGTTAATTCCTTAGAATCTTCATCTTTGCAACATGTTAAATTTCTTATTAATGTCTTTTCCATTTTTATTTCTTCTCTATATTTTTCACATAGATTTCTATACCATTGGGGCTTTACTTTTTATATCGTTTATTTCTTTATTAATTATTCTTTTTGTTACTAGTGGTATACAAGCTCTTCCTTTTGCTAATATAATTATGTAGGTTTTATAATTTTATCATCTGCTAAATATAATTCTATTGGTGTATCTATTCCTTCTCTAAAACATACTTTTATTAATATCTCTGTTCCTCCAAAGTGTACATATTTTATTGAGTCTTTACTTTTTATATCGTTTATTTCTTTATTAATTATTTTTTTTGTTACTAGTGGTATACTAGCTCTTCCTTTTGCATATCTACAGTCTATTACATGTTTCTTTTGGCTTACTACGTACTATTCTTCCTTTTTTCTACTAAATATATTTTTTATTGTTGGTATTTTAAATATTTTTTCTACACTTAGGTCTAACTCTTTTCCTTTTATTTCGTCAAATATATTACTGTCAAATATTATTTTTTGATCTGTTCCCCCTTTCATTTAAATATTCTTCTTTTGTTATTATTTTTAAATCTTCTTCAGTTATTTGGTTCATTTTTATATCTTCTTCAGTCATTTGATTTATCTAATTCACTATCTATTTCATTATCTGTTTCATTCTCCAAAATTTCATATATACTATCTTCACTTTCTAATTCATAATCTATATGATCTATCTGCATATATTCTGTATTTTCTATTTTTATTTCTGATATTTGTTTTTTTTTTGGGTTTTTTGGTAATTTATAATCTCTAGCTAAATGTCCTAGTTTTCCACAATTATAACAAGTACATTCTTTTATAGATTTCTTTTTCCTATATGATCTTTTATGTTTATAATTTTTTACATAATATCTTTTTCTTGGTTTCTTATACTTATATTTTGATTTCTTGTATTTCTTATATTTCTTATGTCTTTTTCTTTTCTTATAATATCTTTCTTCACATCCAAATTGAGGTGCTATTTTATCTTTGCAACATGTTAAATTTCTTATTAATGTCTTTTCCATTTTTATTTCTTCTCTATATTTTTCACATAGATTTCTATACCATGGTTGTAAAAATTTTATTCTTGCTTCTAGGGTATCTACTATTTTTGCTTCATCCCAACTCTTTATTATTTTTGAGCTAAATGGTTCGGGTAATTTACTAAAATATAATCTTCTTATTTCTTTACTTTCTTCTATATTATATGTTCCTTTATAATAATATTCTTTAAATGTGCACGTATACTCATCTATATAACACATATTACATATTACTAGTTTTAACATTAAATTTTTATTTATATCTTTTTCTTTATTTTGCTCTTTTTCTTCTGTTGTCATACTGCTAAATTCATCTCTTATAGCTATTTCATATTTTTTCAATAGTTCTATTAGTAGTATTTTAGTAGTTGTTGATGTTCCTTCTGTTTTGTTATCAGATCTTGATACTTTTTTACTTGCTTCGGCTAGGTTTAAAAACCATAATTTTACCGTTCATATTAATGTCTCTTCTATATATTCTGGTGTGTTTGTTGTATCTATTTTATTATCTAATAATTGTTTTGACATATATCCTACCCATAGTTGTATTATTTTATTTGTGTCTATTACACAATCTAAATCCAAAAAGTTGTAATTAATTATTTGTTTAGGTATCCATTTATTATATTCATCCTTTGGATTATATCTTTTAAACTTAATTTTGTAATTATATGTTGATTTTCTTATTTCTGATGTACTAGATATTATATTTTTATCTAGAGTATTTACTTCTGTATTTATTAGTTCTAGATTTTCTTTATTAATTATTTCTTGTTCTTCATTAATTTCTAGTTTTCCTATATTTTCTAGAATTTCTGTATATGTTTCACTATCTTTCGAATCATAATTATCTGTTTCTTCAGCATCTATTGTATTTATTTCTAATTCTCTGGTTTCTGGTTCTTTATTTTTTCTTTAAATTGACTTATATCGTTTAATAATTTTTGTTCTTTATCTTTTTCTTCTTTTTTCTTTCTGTCTCTTTTCGTATAAATCTTTTAGCATTTGTAGTTCTTTTTCTAATTCAGCAATCCTACTATTTTTAGTTTCTTCTATTTTTCATATTTCTTCTGTGATTTGTTGTTTTATTTTATCTATTTCCTTTTTTTCTGTTTATTTCTTCGTTTTCTCTTTCTATTCTTACCATGACTGTCAACTTGTCTTCTAATTTTAATTCTTTTTCTAACATTAAATATAAATGTTCACCTATTTTCTTATATCTTCTTCCTAAATTAGAGAATACTATTTTT
>NW_025876965.1:0-3952 GCF_002878395.1 Capsicum annuum
TTGTTGGATGATCTGATTGAGTTAGACATGGTAGATTTTGATGTTATTCTGGGTATGGACTGGCTGTATTCTTCTTATGCCTCTATTGATTGTCAGACCCGAGTGGTCAAGTTTTAGTTTCTGGTTGCATCCGTGTTTGAGTGGTCTGAGAATTCTGTGTCACCCAAGAGTCATTTTATCTCTTACCTCAAAGCTAGAAAGCCTATTTCCAAGGGGTGTATTTACCATTTGGTTAGAGTCAAAGACACTAAGTCTGAGACTCCAACTCTCCAATTAATGCCGTCAATGAGTTTTTCGATGTCTTTTCGGATGATCTCCCAGAGATACCTCCTAATAGAGAGATAGAGTTCAGGATTAATCTTCTTCCCGATACTCAGCCCATTTTTATTCCTCCTTACCTTATGGCCCCTTCAGAACTTAAGGAGTTGAAAGAGAAACTCAAAGATCTACTAGATACAGGTTTCATATGTTTCTCCTTGGGGTGCTCCTGTGTTGTTTGTGAGAAAGAAAGATCGCTCTTTATGTATGTGCATTGATTATCATCAACTGAATAAAGTCACCGTCAAAAATAAGTACCTCCTTCTGAGAATAGATGATTTGTTTGACCAATTGCAAGGTGCAAGTTATTTCTCAAAGATAGACCTTCATTTCGGCTATCATCAACTTAAATTTAGGGAGTGTGACATCCCAAAAACCGCTTTTCGAACTCGTTATGGCCATTTTGAGTTTCTTGTTATGTCTTTCAAGTTAACTAATGCCCCAGCAGCTTTTATGGACCTCATAAATTGAGTGTTCAAATAATATCTGGATATGTTTGTCATAGTATTCATCGATGATATACTGGTGTACTCCTGTAGTGAGGATGAATATTCTGATCATCTTCGAACTGTCTTACAAACCCTCAGAGATCACAAGTTGTTTGCCAAGTTTAGTAAGTGTGATTTTTGGCTAAGGTCAGTTGATTTTCTGGGTCATATCATTTCTTCCAAGGGTATTAGAGTTGATCCCCAAAAGACCGAAGCTGTTAGAAATTGGCCTAGACCTATTTCTCCGACTGATATCCGAAGTTTCTTGGGTTTAGCTGGCTATTAACGCCATTTTGTTGAGGGTTTCTCCTCTATAGCATCTCCTATGACTCGATTGACCCAAAAGAAAGTGAAGTTCTTGTGGTTCGAATCTTGTGAGAAGAGTTTTCAGGAGTTGAAGACTCGACTCACTTCAGCCCCTGTTTTGACTTTGCCTAATGGTGTTCATGGTTTTGTGGTGTACTGTGATGCTCCGAGAGTTGGGTTGGGTTGAGTATTGATGCAGAAGGGTAAGGTGATAACTTATGCTTCTAGACAGTTGAAACCCCATGAGAAAAATTACCCCACCCATGACCTTGAGTTAGCTGTTGTTGTGTTTGCTTTGAAAATCTAGAGACATTATTTGTATGGTGTCCATGTTGATGTTTTCACTGATGATAAGAGTCTGCAGTATGTGTTTACCCAGAGAGAATTGAATCTTAGACAAAGACGATGGTTAGAATTATTAAAGGACTATGATATGAGTGTGTTGTACCATTCGAGCAAGGCCAATATTATGGCGGATGCCCTAAGTAGGGTGTCCATGGGTAGTGTTTCGCATGTGGTAGAAGGTAAGAAAGAGTTGGCTCGTGATGTACATCGTTTGTCTAGATTGGGGGCTAGGTTGTTTGACTCTGCTGAAGGTAGTATAGGGGTTCAGAGTAGTTCCGAATCTTCCTTGGTTTCGAAAGTGAAGGAAAAACAATACTTAGATGCTAGTTTGGTCAGACTGAAGGAGTCAGTCAAGCACCAAAAAGTAGAGGTTTTCTCCCAAGAGGGAGATGGTGTGTTGAGATTGCAGGGTAGATTGTGTGTCCCAAATGTTGATGATCTGAGACAGAGGATTATGGCTGAAATGCACGGGGAGCGATATTCTATTCATTCTGGTGCCACCAAGATGTACCGAGACTTGCCAAAAATCTATTGGTGGAGTGGTATGAAGAAAGATATAGCAACGTTTGTAGCTAAGTGTGCAACATGCCAACAGGTTAAGGTTGAACACCAAAGACCTGGTGGTATGATGCAAGAGTTTAGTATTCCCACTTGGAAGTGGGAAGAGATAAATATGGACTTCGTGATTGGTTTACCTCCTTCCCGACACCATCATGATTCTATTTGGGTTGTGGTTGATAGGTTTACTAAGTCTGCTTATTTCTTGCCTGTTCATTTACTAAGTCTGCTTATTTCTTGCCTGTTCATACTTCATATACTGCTAAGGATTATGCTAGATTGTATATTCGAGAGCTAGTCAGACTGCATGGAGTTCCCTTGTCTATTATTTCGGATAGGGGTACTCAATTCACTTCGCAATTTTGGAAAGCTTTTCAGAAGGGTCTTGGTACCTAAGTGCTTTTGAGTTTTGCATTTCATCCACAGACTGATGGTCAAGCTGAGCGGACCATCCAAACCTTAGAGGATATGTTGAGAGCTTGTGCACTTAACTTTAAGAGAAGTTGGGATGATCACTTACCGTTGATAGAGTTTACTTACAATAACAGTTTCCACTCTAGTATTGGCATGGCTCCGTTTGAAGCCTTATATGGGAGGAAGTGTAGATCACCTATAGTTTGGTTCGAGGTGGGTGAAGTGGACGTGAGTGGTCCTGATTCGGTATTTGAGGCTATGGAAAAAGTTAAGTTGATTAGGAAAAGGTTGAAAACTGCACAGAGTCGTCAGAAGTCATATGCGGATGTTAGAAGGAGAGACCTTGAGTTTGAAGTTAGTGACCTAGTGTATCTGAAAATTTCACCCATGAGGGGGTGAAGAGATTCGGAAAGAAGGGGAAGCTTAGTCCCCGTTATGTTGGTCCTTACAAAACTCTTAGCTATGTTGGTAAGGTAGCTTATGAGGTCGAGTTGCCTTCCGAGTTGTCCTCTGTTCATCCAATATTCCATGTCTCCATGCTTACAAAGCATATTAGCGATGTTGTGGTAGTGGATTCCGCTGTGAGTGCTGAAATTCAAGAAAATCTTTCTTTTGATGAGATTCCTATTGAGATTCTTGATTTCAGTGTCCGAATACTAAGGAACAAAGAAGTTCCCTTGGTCAAGGTGTTGTGGCAAAATCAATTTGTTGAGGGTGCAACTTGGGAAGCTGAGGAGGATATGCAATCCAAGTACCCACACCTATTTTCTGCGAACTCTGATCAAGCCGAAGCTACCGTTCTTTCCTAAATCATGCACTTTTGATAAAAGTTACAACAGTTCAGCTGTCATTTATTATGTGTTCAGTTGTAGTTTCTTGAATTTATGCATTCTATGTTGCATTTAGAGTGAGAAACGATGTGGTGATGAGTCTAACGAATGGTTTTAGCTGTATGCTCTATTCCCTATCTAATCTTGGCATGTCTAGCATCATTCGAGGACAAATGTTTCCAGGGGGGGATGATGTAATACCCCAGGAAATTTTTTGTTGAAATTTTATGCGTAAACGTGTTAGTTTCTATCTTCTAAAATGAATTATAAATTTTTTGTGCAGAATGTCTTAGATTATGACCCACCATTGTGTAGAGTATCGAATAATCTTTCCAATGATATGTGGATCATCCAAAACGGACACTCGAGCGACGAGTTATGAACATTCCGATCGAACCGTGAATAGTAGTGAACAGTAAAACGTGCAGGAAAAAGTACTGAGGCCTGGCGTATTTTTGCTTCAATCTTAAACGATCATAACTCCTTGTACATAATGATCTGGGTGATCTACTATATATCAACGGAAATCTCTGCGATTCCTCTTTCCAATGAAATTGGTTTCATCCAATTTGTCTATCGGAGCAAAAAGTTATGGTGATTCTACTTCAGCCTACCATAAGTGAATTTTTGGGTCAACTTCAAACAATCATAACTCCTCGTACACAATGATCTGGGTGAGATACTATATATCAA
>NW_025876966.1:0-2754 GCF_002878395.1 Capsicum annuum
TTTGGATTCCACATTAACAACACAAACACATGGTTATAACATCAACACTACTACACGATTACAAAGAAATAAAAGGATAAATAGTTAGAAAAATTAAAGGTATAATCTTAACAACCCAAAAGCCTATTCCACTCTTGGACCTTTAACATCATACACAACAAATACCTAACTCTTACGTTGGTACAAGAGTGACCTAGATCTCCCAAGCATCCAACGTTTCTAAGCTTGAATCCAACACGAGTGATTCCACACTCAAGTTGATTTCCCTAGTTACAATTTCTCCAATGGAAGGGCCATTCTCAAAAGAGAGATGGTCCTAAGTATTAATATTTCATATTAAACAAAAAATAATGACTAAAATCATACATCATTCTATTTATAATGTGTTACAAATAAAAGATAAAATGACCAAAAGGTCCCTTTAATGAAATGTGACCAAGGGCGCCCTTGGAGTGCAAGTTTAGGGTTGGGTTTGGTGTGATCCAAGATCTTCTCCACACTTCACTTTGATGCTTTATTGGATGGGTCCAATGCATTCTCACATACGTGCATCCTCGTTGTCATACCAGTATCATCCTTCCTTTCTTGCAAAAGGATTCAACCTCGAATCTGTACCTCACAAAATCAAGAGAAGACAACTAGCACACATCCTCAAGTTATGAGGGGTTAGGGTTAGAAAAATGCACACATCATATTCCATGCCGGGGTGTGTGTGTGTGTGTGTGTACAAACTTGGAGTATATCCATGGGTCCTTTGTGTTAAACATAAAAATCTTAGTACAAAAGACACAAAGGAAGTGGTCATCATCCACAAAAAGAGATAAGGAAGAACTTTGTCTTCCTTCATTAGCACCCAAAACCAAACATTGCTTTTCATCTTGACCAAGCATTAAGTGGGGAGTGTAGAGATTTCCACATTCCAAAAGGGTGCCAGGATCAAATGAAAAAATTAGCCAAGGACCTAAGCCGAGGCTAGCACTCCCTTCCCCTAGAATGTAACTCACACAGTCACACACAAAAACATTTTCATATACATGGTCTCTATGAACAAAACTAATTGCAATGCTTTTACCACACAAGATGTTCAAAGAGTCATGTGCATTATCAAGATCAATTCTATAGAGATCATCACTAACTTGAGAATTTTTAAGCATACTATTCATATGCTCAAGTAGTGAACTACATTTAACAGTAAATTGATCATCATGCACACTAAGAGTACTACCAAGATTACTCATTTTTGAGACTACACATTCCTTGTCCATAAGAGTACTCTCATTTTCCAAGAAGAGATTTCTATCTTTAGGAGGAATGTTGTCACACCATAGTGGGTTAGCATATCGGCTATAGCCTTCAAGGCAAGCTATACCATCATTTTCACCACTAGGTTCATTAGGAGTGTTTATATCATCTTCAAACAAAACATTAAACTTAAAGAGAGCATGATCTATCTCATGAATAGATTTAGAACTAGCAAGTGCTTTGCTCTCTATAAGTTCACTATCAAGTACCAAAGATGTTTCAATCTCCTCTTTACCTTGGTGTGGGTCGGGGTAGCCCACCTCTTCCTTTGGGAAGCTCTCAGCACAAGGTGTTTGGACAAGGAAAGTTGAATTTTGTGGGATAAGTTTAGGTAACAATTGGCGTAGCCTTTCCACGTGCCATTTCATTTCTTCAAAATCGTCATTGATGCGATCAAACGTGGCATCAAGATTAGTGGCAGCCATGGTACCTAAATCAAAGGACAACAGCAAACAACAAAATAAACTTGTTAGTTCAAAATGCCTCACCACACTCTCATTCTCGATTTTACCTCACAATTGGTTCACAAGTGTTGAAAGCCAACTTGTACTTTGTGAGTGATTGAGGGTCGAGTCTACTCTTGTTCGGAATGGATTTTCGTTTGAGTTAACTCAAAGAAAATTTGTTTACGGACTTGAACCAATAAGATACAACGAATTCACAAAAGAGAAAAGCACAGAACAAACGTTTAACACGAATGAAAAAACACAAAGACTAACTAACAATCTAGTAGATGAGTACTAGTTTGCCAATTCGTATTGGAACCAACGAAATTGAAACTAAGGAATAACAAAAGGAAACTAAGAAATCTGAAATTTGAGCTTAAATATGTTGCATGAATAGTAACAATGATGATGTGGCAGCACGTAATTGGTTGCGGTTTCTAACAATTTTTTTTAGTTGTTGTCCAATTTCAAGTCTTGGTCAATTTACAATTTAGGAATTGGTCGAATTTGTTTTAATGAGGGAAATTCAAAAAAGTCTTGAAACCTTTTCAAAGTCAAGTTTTCAAGACTTTGACTTTCTTGTACTTCTCCTTGTAACATGGACCCTTGTTTTATGGAAAGTTGTTGGAAAGTGGTTGATATGCGATTGACTATTTGATGAGTGATGGGAAGTCTTTCAAGACTAACAAAGCTTCACCTCTTTTTCCTTCACCTTTATAAATCTAATGTTCACTTTATATTAACAAGTTAGGAAGGTTGTGAAGAACTTCAAGAACAACATCAATAATCACCAAGAACAACCAACAACAATCTCCAAAAATACCACAATTTTCACACAACCAACTTCCAATTTTCACAATACAATATCTTCAACACTTGACCAAGACAAATACAATTCAACAAAATGGTTCTTAGGCCTCCAATGAACGACAATATCATGTGGAAAATCTTAGAACAACAAGAAGATGAAAACCACAAGGCCAAAAAAGTCCACCACAACAATGTT
>NW_025876967.1:0-1082 GCF_002878395.1 Capsicum annuum
GTTGGCCATCGCTTTTTGTTCTTCATAATGAATAAAAAAGCGACGACCATCTTCGTTTTTCTTTTAAAAAAAATTAATGATTTAAAAAGAGATACAAAGCATCCCATTTCTGGAAATGTATTTCAAAAAAGCAAAGGGACCTATCAGTCGCATTTCTGCATTTTTTTGGATGCAGAAATCTGCATTTTCTGCATCCCACCTTTCAAATAAAACTGTAATTCAATATATACATCCTCATGCAATACACATTATTACAATAATCATACAACACACTACATCAATAAACTATTTAAGCAATTCAAATCAACAACACTTAAACAATGAATCATACAACATTCAAAATACTTAAACACTCCTAAAGATTTTTCACTAATTAAAAGTTAAGTTTAAAAATATCTAAAGTAAACCTGGTATGAATCTCTTGAATAGTTTTTGCTTTTTTCATTGTGAAGATTTCATACTGAGTTTTCAACCTATCAACTTTTGAATCCTTTACATCAGTGGTTCCTTACTGAGCTATTGTCAAGCAGTCCCTGATTTCCTTAGCTGTTTCACAAGCTGAAATCCTATTGTATTCATTCGGTCTTATGCCACAGACAAGCATTTATTTTCTTTATAGCTTTTAGCAATTTTTTTATGTCTTCATCTTTAAACTCCATCCGATTTTTGATAACCATTCTTGTATCATTTCCTTCTTTGACTTCTCCTATAGGTACATGAGGACCATGAAGAATAATATCCATAAGCTCACTCCTCAGCCATAATAATGTCAAACATCCTTGTTTCCCATCACCCATAGAGTGCAGGAAAGCTAAAGACAGTGTAGGAAGAGAGAAAACACAAGATTTTTATGTGGAAACCCTGAAAATAATGAACCACAACTTGGCCTCACAAGAACCTCCAAATCTACTATAATCAAGCTCTAGATTACAGTCTATAATGAACCTAACTATAGGTTCCTTTTGCTTTTAATGACTCTACTACAAGATCATCTTGGCAACTCTTTCAAAGAATCTCCACTGATTAACTCTAATCTCCACCTCATCACCCCGAAGAGCAGTGGCTCTGTTGTTTTGCACGCC
>NW_025876968.1:0-2984 GCF_002878395.1 Capsicum annuum
GCCAAGGGAATCAAGGGCGGAACTTCCCTGACAAGCCTGATTATAAAGATAGGGAGCAGGGACACTGAGAAATAATAAAGATAGGAGTGGTTTGTATGTTCCTCCTAGAAGTAGGGATGCTGCAACAAATAGCTCTGGCAAGATATCTATGGAGGATATGATGGAGAAATTGTTGAAGGTAGTTGAATCTACCAACTTGGGAGTAACTACTATGAAGGGTGAATTCTCTACCCTCAATCAGTTGGTTAGCTCACACTCTACTTCTATTAAGCAGTTAGAGCAGCAAATGAACCAACTTTCTACTACACTGAACCAGAGAAAAACTAGTACTTTACCTAGTGATATGGTTCAGAACCCATGAAATAATGGCTCATGTATGGCGATTACAACTCGGAGTGGTAAGTTGTTATGTGACCCCTTTGTGGGAAAATCTATAGAAAATAAGGTAAGTATTGATGAACCCGAAGAAAGTAGTCCAGTGGAGTTTGAGAAGCTGGATGGTTTTGTTGATATTTTGGAGAAAGAAGACAAGAAGGAAGAGGAAGTGGTATTAAAGACTATCCCTAGACCGCCACCTCTCTTTCCTTACCTATTGAAGAAAAAGGTCGCTGAGGAAAAATTTGGCAAGTTCATGGCTATGCTCAAGCAATTGACAATTAATGTACCTTTGGTTGAGGCACTTGAGCAAATGTTAGCCTATGCCAAGTTCATGAAAGACCTCATCACAAAGAAAAGGAAGCCCAGCAGTGAGCAGGAGAACAATCTCCATCATTGTAGCATGGTTTTGACATGTTTCATAGAGCAAAAGAAGGCCACCTAGGTGCATTCACTATTTCATGCAAGGTTGGGTCTCTGGATGTTGCAAAGGCATTATGTGATTTGGGCGCCAGCGTGAATCTAATGCCACTTGTTGTATGTAAGAAGCTGGGTTTCGAAGATCCAACACCTACTAACATACGACTGGTGATAGCAGATAGGTCAATAGAGGCCTGTTGGAATTTTTTCTTGATATGTTGGTGAAAGTAGAAGACTTTAGTATTCCTGCTGAATTTATGGTACTGGATTGTGATGTGGACTTCGAGGTACCATTTATCTTGGGAAGGCCTCTGTTGGCAACAAGAAGAGTAATAGTTGACATGGAGTTGAATGAGCTCAAGTTTAGGCTCGGTAAAAAGGAGGAAAAATTCAAAATGCCTCAACCCATATAACAACAAAATGATATGAATGTCTTCTCACTCGTTAACGTCTTCTATGAGGATGAAAAAAGTGTATCAACAGGTTGTCTTGGGAAATTCTGAGTAGTTAAGAGAACCCAGTCGTGTCGTGATAGTAAATCAGGCGCTACTGGGAGGAAACCCAGAATTTTTATGTTTGAGAAAGTGTTTTTATTTTTTCAAATTAGAATTTATTATAGAGAAGGTGAAAAAATGAAAAGGGTAAGCTGGAAGGTCATGACGACATCCGTGATAAGCCATCACAACTATAACAAGCTATCACAAATGTCGTCAGCTAGATTAGACTTGAGAAATGCTCTGCCTACTGTTCACGACAATCTTGATGGACTATCACAATTGTGACAAGCTGTCACAAATCGTCGTCAGCACAATGCCTAAAATCTGAAAACTGGGCCTAATTTTAATCAGATCCAACCCGGCCCAAGTTGCAAGCCTTTTCAAATTTCCACTGCTTTTAACTTCTTTTTCTTTAGTTATTTTTTCTTTCGTTAAAATTGTTTCCATTCTTGGAAAAACACTCTAATAAAAATAAGTTTAATTTGTGTGTGGTTTGCACTTAAGAATCAAGAACATCTCCTCCTACACACTTTTTCTTGTGTGTGGCACTAGTTAAAAGCTCCATCAGGTATACTCTACTACAAATCTTCTTTTCTTGTAATGTATGGTGAATGAAAGTTAAATCAAGTCCCCAATGTGACTGAACCAAGTTCAAACTTGGAAAATGGCTAAAATCCCACCTAAGGTTTGCTGTACAAGCCCAAGATTTGAAAAGATAGTCCATAACTCAAATTTAAGTGAATCTTGAACAAAAATGGGGACCAAAAATACAATTAAAGTTAAAAGTGGATTCTGATATATGTGATGACAACCATGATAGGATATCACAGTTGTGATGGCCTATTAGGAATGTCGTCAAGCTCTAAAAAAAATTAAAGTTGGTTCTATCTAGAGCTGACGGCTTTCGTGACAGGCTATCACAGTTGTGAAGGCCTATCATGAATGTTGTCATAAAATGGTAAAAGTTGTTGGGTTCTATCTGAGGTTGATGGTAATTGTGATAAACTGTCACAGTTCTGACGGCTTATCAGGAATTGGCATCACACCTGGGGCTTGAAACATAAATGAACCTAAATGATTAATGTACTTGTGTTTGTGATCTTTAGGGTTTACTAAAATTCTTCTAATGTCTATAGGTACTCTAAAATGGCACCAAAAACAAAGAGTCCCATAGAACCAAAGAAAACGGCCAAAGATAATGTATATCATAAGCTCCTCAATGAGAAATCTGACTACAAGGAGCAACCCTTGCTCAGAAGGCTAAAGAAGAAGCAGAGTCCAAAGAAAACTCGACCACCTCCCCCAATTGAGGTGGAGGACAGTGATGAGACTAAGTCGACCACAGCTTTTGAGCAGGAGGGGTCTGAAAAAGGTGAGTTTGAACAGCATAAGTCTGAACATACTGTAGCTAATGAAGAGGATCAAGAAGAATCTGAAGAATCTGAGTCCGAAGAAACTACTTTCGGGTCCCCATCCACTAAGTAACAAGATGATGAAGAGTCTCCACCTCGGAGGAATCTTATGAAATATAAGAACTCGAAAGTGAGGAACAATGCTAGATGGCAAATCCCTAGAGCTGAAGACATCTATATTGCTGGGTTGCACAGAACTTATAGAAGGAATGCGAAGAGGCCAATCTAAGAAGAAAAGATGATCATCATGAAGGGGTTGAGCAGATACCCTAAATTGGAG
>NW_025876969.1:0-1097 GCF_002878395.1 Capsicum annuum
AGTTTTTCGTACTAATGTTTTACACGTTTCTAAAACTTTTCTAAAAAAAATTCTAGTCCTATCTTTTTACAAAGTCTTTCTAACCTAATTATTTCCCTGACATAATTTACATAAAAGTCTTTACATAAAGACTTTAATATCTAACTATAAGACAAAAATCATAAATACTTCTGGCTTAAAAAGTCAAAAAGCCTAATCTATCTAAAGACTTTATAAACTTTATACAATAGATTTTACGTAAAATTGTGAAAGTTTGTTACATGTCGTTTTCACAATTTAATAGCTTGTCTTTTATCTCCATTATTGCTTCCATTGATATCTTCTTGTCATATCTGTTGCCTTTCTATCTTCTTTCCAGCTGGCATGCTTATCTTCTTGATTTTTTATTTTATTATAGCCGAACTTCTGGGATAATATTATCTTCTCCATTGCATCTCGAACATTGATGATCTGGATATTTATGTCCAATTATCTTGCAATATCTTGTCAATAATCAATCTGAAATAAATTCTCTCTTAATTGCCCTTGCAGTAGATTGTTTTTCTGGGTTAAGTAATGTCATTATCCATTGTCTAACATCTTCCATATCTGCTTGTCGTAGTTCTTTTGAATTTGAATAAATCATCTGATATTCTCTTGAATAATAGCTCCATATTCGGTTTCCATTGGTATAATTGTTTGCTAGTTCTTGAATAATTGTAGCTAGTCCAATAAGTCGTTTGTTTGCATAAAAATTAGGTATCTCGATTCTGGGTATCTCTGGTTGCTGCACAATATCTTCTGGTATAATCATATCTCTGGTTAATCCTATTTTTACAACTTGTATAACTGGTTTTATCTTGTCGTATAATATCTCTGCTAGTGCAGTATAACACTTTATATAAAATAGATTTCCTTTGGTTACTCTTTTATAGGTGTTGAATATTTTTTGTAATTCTTCCATAGCTGATAGTTCTTCTCCATATTTTTCACATAAGTTTCTATACCATTGTTGTAAAAATTTTATTCTTGCTCCTAGAGTATCTACTATTTTTTCTTCATCCCAACTTTTTATTATTTTTGAACTAAATGGTTTAGATAATTTACTAAAATATAAT
>NW_025876970.1:0-12972 GCF_002878395.1 Capsicum annuum
TTTTATGGTCAAATTTGACACTGACATGATTTGCATCATCTATCTCTTCATCATCGGTGATGATCTTTTCATCTCATACTAATTTTATGATCTTTTCCTTCAGGATAACGCATTTTAATTTGTGATGTAATGACTGACACTACCGTGAAATTTACAAGGGTGATTCAAGGGTAAGACTAGCAAAGAGTTTACTTTAGACCTCCAAAATTTTGAGGCCCAAAGAAATTTAATATGAATTTTATGATTTTAATTTCACTTAAAATAATATTAAAGATTGTATAATATAAAGAGTATAAAAGTTAAATTAAAAAGAAAGAAGAACTATCTACTTTTTGTTAAAAATATTTTAGAACTTTTTATCAAATCTTCATATTAATAAATAACGTTTTCACAATAATATCAAAAGGTAATGCATTGAAACAAATATCTAACATCTTATTATTATAAACATTGACCATATATAGTAATTATGGACCCATATTTCCTATGCAATATATACATGCATGAAATGCTAGTCAATAGTGAAAGCAAAACAACCAATGGATAAACAAGTACTCGTTCCTTTGTTTGTTGTGGTTTTCCGATGCATTTGACTCATGGATTGTATTAGTAGTTCTTACACTATTGACACCTGGTTTTGGGCATGATTGGTATTTTGGATAAGTTCTTTCCACATTGCTATGATTATTTATATGGTTCGGCTTCGTTCTAGAAGTCTTACCTTGGGATATTTCTATCTTTTTCTCTTTTCATATCAGTTTGGGTGATAGACTTACTTATCAAGATACACTGCGACAAGTGCCATCATAACCTTGGTTTTGGGTAGTGACAAATTGGTATCAGAGCTGTTAGGTTTCATTGGTCTCAACAGTGTAAGAACAAGATATCTAATAGAGTCTCGCAGATTGGTACATAGACGTCCATATCTATCTTTGAGGGGTTATAGGATGTCTTTGGGAAACCTCTCTCATTTTATTCCTTATCATGCAAATCCTTTCATATCTTGTGTTATGAGTTGTGTTTCACTCTTTCTGTGCGGATGGCGTGGCTTACACTATATATCAGTTGAGAGATGCGAAGTGAGATTGGTGGAGGTTGCTTGTCAGTGGTAAACCCCATGATTCTCCTTAGATGAATTGGAATCAGTTTGTAGAGGCTTTTCTAGAGAGATTCATGCGTTTAAGTTTGAGAAGATCGTATGCAGGACGAGTTTGATCATTTGAAGTAGGGCTCCATAACAGTTGCTGAGTATGAGAAATATTTTCATACCCTGTCCAGATATTTCTAAGATAGCATTTCCATTGAGTTTGAAAAGATTCAAAAGTTTGTGAAGGGTTTGGTTGTCTTTCTTCAGTTGGCTACGTCTCAGATGGTTATATTTGAGGGTTCTTTACAAAGTATTATGGATCATGTTAAGGTGACAGAGGATATTCCTCGGGTATCTCAGAGAGGCGCCAAGAGGGTGTGCCGTTTTGGTAAGTTCAGCGGTCAGACTCTACAAGGCAGAGATTTTAGATGTTCTCGTGGGTCTTTTAGTTCAGCAGTGAAGGGTGGCCGTCATGGAAAGTTTAGAGTTTTCTATGTATGTGATGAGACTAGCCATATGTCCAAGGACTGTCCTCACTGAGTGTTTAGAGCTACTCCTATTTCAACTGTGAGAAGTAGGGATTTTTTTCAAAGGTGCGAGAGGCAGAGGTAGTGAAGCCCGAGGTGGGGTTCGCGGGGCTATTCATCCAGCCAATGGTCATGGTCAGTGTTATGCTATGCCACCCAGACTTGAGGTAGATTCTTCTAATGTTGTGATTACGGTATCTTCCTCATTTATTTCAGACCTGCATCTGTATTATTTGATCCTGAATCAACTTTCTCCTATGTGTCTGTGTATTTTTCTTTGAGTTTTGATTCTGTTAGTGAGACTCCTGCCATGCCTATTTGTGTATCTACCCTGCTAGATGATTCTTTAGTAGTGGATCGAGTGTACCGATATTGTGTTATGACTTTTGTAGGGCATGAGACTTTTATAGATTTGCTTATGTTAGATATGGTTGATTTTGATGATTATTTTAGGCATGGATTGGTTAGCTCCTTATCATTCTGTCTTAGATTATTTTGCTAAGACCATAACATTAGCTTCGCCAGGTGTGCCAAGGATAGCTTGGAAGGGTATACTTCATTCGGGTCCTAAGAGGGTCATATTTTATGTTCAGGCTCATAAATTAATTTAAAGGGGATGTTTATATTACATGGCCCATATTTATGACACCAGTGTTGTTTCGCCTCCTTTCTTAGATTATGTCTGTGTTGTCCATGAGTTTATGGATGTATTCCCTACGAATTTGTTTGGTATGCCTTTAGATCAAGATATTAATTTCAGTATTGATGTTGAGCCGGGCACCAAGCCCATTTCTATTCCTCCTTATAGTATGGCCCCAGCAGAGTTCAAGGAACTGAAGGATCAATTGCAGGAATTATTGGATAAGGAATTTATTCGACCTAGTGATTCACCTTAGGGTGCGCCTGTCTTGTTTATGAAGAGAAAGGATGGGTCTTTATGGATGTGAATTGATTATCGACAATTGAATAAGGTGACAGTTAAGAATAAGTATCCTCTTCCTCGCATCGATGATTTATTTGATCAACTTCAGGGTGTTGCGGTATTTTTGAAGATTAATTTATCGTTCGGTTATCACCAGTTGAGGATGAGAGCTTCATATAGTCCGAAGACAGCTTTTCAAACTCGATAAGGTCATTATGAGTTATTGTTCATGTCTTTTGGGTTGACCCATGCCCCTACCGCATTCATGGAGTTGATGAACCAGGTGTTTCAATCATATCTTGACTCCTTTGTTATGGTATTTATAGATAATATCTTGGTTTATTCCAAGAGTGAGATTGAGCATGAAAACCATTCGTGGATTGTGCTTCAGAGATTGAAGGATGAAAAGTTGTATGCTAAGTTCTCTAAGTGCGAGTTTTGGTTAGAGTCTGTTTCTTGCTTGGTTCATGTGGTGACTAAGAAAGGTATTATGTTTGATCCAGCCAAGGTTGCAGTGGTTCGTGATTGAGCTAGACCCACTTCACCCACCAAGATTTGAAGTTTTATTGGCTTGGCCAGGTATTATCGGTGTTTTATTGAGGGTTTCTCTTCCATTTCAGTTCCTTTGACTAAGTTGACTCAGAAAAAAATTTCCATCTAGTGGTCTGATGCTTGTGAGGTGAGCTTTCAAAAGCTCAAGAAATTATCAACTTCAGCTCCTATATTGTCTTTACCCAAGAAGGGCGTGGGCTTTATTGTCTTTTGTGATGCTTCAGGTGTTGGGTTAGGTGTTGTGTTGATGCAGGAGGGCAAGGAAACTGCATATGCGTGTCGTCAAGAATGAAGCCTCATGAGAGGATTTATCCTACCCATGATTTGGAGCTATGTGCAGTTGTGTTTGCCTTGAACTTGTGGAGGCACTACTTGTATGGAGTCCATTGTGAGATCTTCTTAGATCATCGTAGCCTTCAATATTATTTTTTTACCAGCGAGATCTTCATATGAGGCAGCTCCGTTGGCTTGAGTTGCTTAAGGATTATGACTTGACTATTCTCTATCATTCGGGCAAGGCTAATATGGTTGCGGATGTCTTGAGCTGAAAGTCTACTAATGTGGGTAGCTTGGCGCATCTTTTGACCTAAGAGAGGCTTTTGGCCTAAGAGATTAATTTTTTAGCTAACCAGATAGTTAGGCTTCATATTTTAAAATCGGGATGTGTTTTGGCATTTGTAAAGGCTAGATCTTCTTTGATGGAGCAGATTCAAGTTCACTAGTTTGACGATGTTGGGTTGAGGTTGATTCGAGATAAGATGATGAGTGGGGAGGCTAAGGAAGCCTCACTTGATTCAGATGGAGTTTTGAGGATTGGGGACTGAGTTTGTGTGCCAAGAGTGGTGATCGAATTAGGTTGATCTTGGAGGAGGCCCATTGTTCCAGATATTCTATCCATCCAAGTGTGACTAAGATGTATCATAATTTGAAACAGTACTACTGGTGGAGTGGTATGATGTGAGATATAGCAAATTTTGTGACTCGATGCCTATGTTGTCAGCGGGTAAAGTCCAAGCATATGAGGCCTGGTGGATTGCTTTAGAGGTTACCCATTCTCGAGTGGAAGTGGGAATGGATCACCATGGACTTTGTAATTGGTTCACCTCGTATATCTTATGGTTCTAACAGCGCTTCGATCATCGTGGATCGATTGACTAAGTCAGCTCCTTTTATTTTGGTTCAGGTCTCATTCAGTGCTGAGAGGTTAGCCCATATCTTCATTCCTGAGATTATACGTCTGCATGGTACGTCGGTGTCTATTATTTCAGATCGAGGTTTTATGTTCTCATCTCACTTTTGAAAGACTTTTCAGGATGAGTTGGGTACTCAGGTTGATCTTATCATAGCATTTGACCCCCAGATTGATGGCCAGTCAGAGGTGGGCTATCCAGATTTTGGAGGATATGCTTCACGCATGCGCGATGGATTTTGGTGGCCAGCGGGAGCAGAATTTGGCTTTAGTTGAGTTTGCATATAGTAATACTTACCATTCCAGTATTAATATGGCTCCTTTTGAGCCGTTGTATGGTGAGCGTTTTCGCTCCTAGTAGGTTGGTTTGTTGTTTCAGAGGTGAGACCTCGAGATACGGACTTTCTTCGTGAGTCTTTGGATAAAGTTTGGGTCTTCCAAGAAAGACTTAGAGTGGCTCAGAGTATGCAGAAATGTTATGTTGATCGTAGACTTCGTCCCTTGAGATTTGGTGTTGGTGATCATGTTTTCCTTCGAGTTTAACCCATAAAGGGTGTGATGAGGTTTGGGAAGAGAGGCAAGCTTAGCCCCAGGTATATTGGTCCATTTGAGATTCTTCGAACTGTTGGTGATGTGGATTATGAGTTAGCTTTGCCCCTTGATCTATCAGTTGATCATCCAGTTTTCATGTTTCTATACTTCGTTGATATATTCTTGACGAGTCTCATGTCATATGTTGGGATTCAGTTTAGTTAGATGAGCGGTTGTCCTTTGTTGAGGAGCCAGTTTCCATTTTGGCTTAGGATGTTAGGCGGTTGCACTTTAGAGTTATCCCTGTGGTTAAGGTCCAGTGGTGACATCAACCTGTAGATGAAGCTACTTGGGAGGTCGGGTCTAATATGCGTAGTTCTTGTTCCCAGCTCTTTTTTGATTCAGGTATTTCCTTTGCCTTAGTTCGAGGACGAACTAGATTTATAGTGGTGGATAATGTAACGACCTAAATATTTGATGAAATATATGAAATTTATGATTTTACATGATTTGACTATTTTACTCATCCCCGTAGTTGTATTATGATATTTCTGGGGTGTGGGAGTGATTGACATGATTTTTGATGCATTTTGGTATCATTTATGCAATATTATGGTTTTTTATGGCTTTGAGAGTCTTATTTTGGACTTATGTGGATATCTTTTGATTTGTGCGACAGAAGACCAAATGAACTACGCCAGTAGTTCTAGGTAGACCTTTGGTTCGGGTCCCGGTGCGCCCGAGCTAATTTCAAGCTATTCGTCGGAAAGTTAGAAAATTGAAAATATGAATGCGGGGGCCACATTTGATTGAAACGACCTCAGATGGAAAATATGACTTCGCTAGCAGATTCGGAATGTCGATTTTAGGGTGTTAGCATGTTTGGTATGATTTTATAGCTTTTAAATCTCATTTCGACCCTAGGTTTGGAAAATTATAATTTCAGGTTTCGGGGGTCAACTTTGTGAAAACGATATTTATTTTTGAAAATCTGATATCGCCAACAAATCCAGCACGTCGAATTTAGTATGATTGCACAATTCGTTTGCATGCATCGGACTTCAAAAGAATCCCGGGCACCCCATCGAAGTCCGGAGTGGACTTTAAAATTAAAAAAGAAAACAGCAGATATTGCAGAAAAACAGCAGCTACTGCAGATTTTCACCCCTTTTTG
This sequence comes from Capsicum annuum, assembly GCF_002878395.1. Taxonomy (NCBI): domain Eukaryota; kingdom Viridiplantae; phylum Streptophyta; class Magnoliopsida; order Solanales; family Solanaceae; genus Capsicum; species Capsicum annuum. The sequence goes on from NW_025876970.1 coordinate 5,983, forward strand.
ATCCATTTTGCTCATTTTCATCTCGTCTCTTGAGAGTTAAACCCTAAAATATTGTGGGGGCTTAAAAGCAAAGTTTGTGAGAGCTTGAAAAACTAGATTAACACATTTTTTCTTAGTTTTATTACAGATTAAAGGTAAGAATTCACGTTTTTCTTAGTAATTTCTTGATTAATTTCTCAAAACCTCAAAAATCTTAGGGCTTGATTTTAAACCCCATTTTCACTCTTTTTCACTTGAATAATATTTTTATGTTATAATTACTAGTTTTTCATCAATTTAACCTTCAAAACAACTCCGATTCTTGATTTTAACCCGGATTTCAAAAAATTTACCCGGTAAAGCTCAAAAATGATTTTTCTTCAATTTGAACCTAGTTTTTGACTCGATTTAAATTGAGTTTTTTGTTGTAGTTTTCTAAAAATATGGGGAACATGTTTTTGATGTAAAGTTTCAATTTTTCCCTTCTTTTTCGAAAACCCGTTTTGGGGGTTCGTTCTGACCCCAAACCAAAGTAGTCAATATGGGTATCGATGGTTTTGTTTTGACACATAGATTTTATATTTGATATTTTTAGTGGAGTTCAGGATTGTTCGTGGAAAATACCTTATAAAATCCTTTCCATGGGATGTGCTGGAAAGGAGATATGAGATATGTGGATTGTATACGGGTTGAAGAACCCCCCCATGGATCCTGCGTTGGGAGGCTTGCCTCCGTAGGTGTATACGGTGATTGTACGACGATCCCAGAGGTTGTGTGATGACCTCGTGCATCATCATCATCATTATATACATTGCACTTACTTTATTGTGTTATGTTGTGTTGTATTGACATATTGACTTGTCATCTATGTATTTATCGTATCTTCTTTTACTTGTATTTGATGATCTTGTATATGCATGTTCCCCTTATTTTTTTTATATATGATGTAATACGTACTTTTGTTCTATCTTGGTGTGATGTTGCAATATATTTGAGATATATTAGAACTGTTAGTGCAAGTGGTATGGGCTACCATTGTGGGACATTTTCTTACTGCAGGTGACGTGCCCTTAGTGTATATTTTGTATGCTTTATTTACTACTTTGTTTGGTCGGCCTATGATACCTACTAAGTACCAGTGGACCGTACTCATGCCTACTGCGCCCTTTCGATGCAGGTCCTAGCTCGAGTGCGCCTTAGCTTGCTTGACTCAGGCGATTGTTGGAGCTTCCAAGGTACCGGTTGGACATTCATGCATCTGAAAGTCACCTCTATCTTTCTACAGTAGTTATGTATTTATTAGTATTTAGAGACAGATGTTATTCGTTTGTGGTTATTTTTCCAATGCATTTGACTCTTGGTTGTATTAGTAGTTCTTACACTATTGACACCTGGTTTTGGGTATGATTGGTATTTTGGATAAGTTCTTTCCGCATTGTTATGATCATTTATATGGTTCGGCTTCGTTCTAGAAGTATTACCTTGGAATATTTCTGTCTTTTTCTCTTTTCGTATCAGTTTGGGTGATAAACTTACTTTTCAAGGTACGCTACGACAAGGACCATCATAACCCTGATTTTGGGTCGTGACAAGTTCATTTGACCATTATTATATATGCATATATCTCTATCTATCTATCTCTCTCTATATATATACGTACTTCTAAGCATGTTTCTACCAACTAAATTGTCCCTCCATTTGTTTGTTTCATCGTAGCCATCTTTTGCTGCAACGCTTTCCCCTATTTTCTTGTTTTCATCACATAGAAAGCAATCAAATACCATTACACTCACCAGTAAAGAAAAACAATCAAACAAAACAACACCACTTTCATCACATACCTTTCAACAAACCATTAAAGAATTTAGTTTGAAAGTTCTTTCAATTTCGACTAATTCAAAATTTCCTCTAAATACTTCCAAATTTTACATATAAGATTCTCTAGACATTTCAAGTCTTTTGATATAATCGGATATAACATATAAATATATAAATTATAATTATTTAGTAACCCTAAATCCCAATACAACACAATATATCTATTGCTACGAAATATAAGCTGTGAATTTAAAAAATGTAGCTATTACTTAGTAATAGCCACAAAAATTCAAATCCCATAGCTATTTACAAATTTGTAAAATTTCTTAGCCGCGAAAATTAAACCGACTAACCTAATTCTTTATTGTTGCTACAATTACTAACAATCATGGTAATAGTTGCTTAAATAGCTACAACTTTATTGCTACAATAAAATTTGATAGTTGATAATAAGTTTTTGTCACGCGATAAAAATTACTATAGCAATAATGACCTTTTCGCTACAATAACTATCTGCAACAAGATATTGTAGCTAAATAATTTTTTTTTGGCTTCAAGTTATAAAAATTGTGGCAATAGTTAAATGATATGGGCACGTTTTTTTCTGCTCTAAAAAAAAACTATACCTAATTATTAATTTTTAGCACGAGTTAAAACTTATGCAGTAATAATAACCTTTTAGCCACAATAAATTATTTAAAATATAATTTTGTGACTATTATTTTCTTCATGTTAGTAAAGATCATTGCAATAGTTAAATGATATAGCCATAGATTTTTTGCTATAGTAAAATTTCATAGTTAATAATTAATATTGACATATGCTGAAACTTATTGTAGCAATAACGACCCTTTAGAAGTAAAAGAATTATTTAAAATAAATTATTGAAGTTATAAATATTGTTGCTTTGAGTACTAAAAATTCGTGGCAATAGATGACTTAATAATAGCTAATTATTTTTTCATGACGAAATAATTAAGCCACAAATTTATTATTGTTGACTGAATTTTGCAGCTAATAATTATTTTTTATGACAAGCTGAAGTTTGTTATAATATTGCTAATATAGATTAATTGGATATGATAATCGTTTGATTTGATCTAATACTACATGTCAACATGTGAATTTCAAATATAATTACTAAATATGTGATTATATCTAAGTAATTTTAATTATCTAATTATATTGAACTTAAATATAACTTCTCTAAGTCTCACTAAAGCTTAAAGAAATATTATATTTATCAATCTAATATGATAAGAGGTGTTAATCGTACGATTTAATTCAATTTTACATTTTGTAAATCTTAAATATAATGTAAATAAATACCTGATTATATTTATTTCGATTAACTAACCATGTCAAATTTTAGCTAAACTTCAATAAATTTCATTCAAACTTCATCCCGACTAATCATTTTCGAAATTATTATTTGACTCAAATATATTTATCAATTTTAGTATAACTAGAGGTATTTATCATTCTACTGATCGATTCAAATTCAGTTTTATAAGATCCTACATATAAGTTTCAAATATATATATATATATATATATATGTGTGTGTGTGTGTGTGTGTGTGTGTGTGTGTCTAAATTAAATTTGAAGTAACAAAATCAAATATAGAAAAGAAAGATAATCTTCAACCATAGACAATTTATATAACAACTTATAATTTCAAACTTATCAACTAATTTCTTTTACTTATTCAACGTTGTATTTTATCTTGTTACAACATGGTGTTTTTGAATGTTACTTGCACTTTTTTAAATATATATAATTATTTTTTCATTGAAAATTATAAAGATATTTTTTATGTTTAGTACTTTTTTACTTTAAAATTAGCATTTTTTTTCTTATGTAAGCACTCATTTCTTTCAAAAGTATTCATAAAAACTCTATTAATTGTTGAGGTAGTATGTATACTAATATTTGTATTCACGGGATATACAAACATTATTAAAAAGTGTGAAAATTAAATCTTTTATAACTTTTTTAACATATTAAACTATATTTATTTATGTTGTTCTATTCAATAAAAGTTAATTTAAATTATAATCTTTACATTATCTATCCCCTTTTTTTGTAATTTCTACACATAATATTTAAATGGGTTTTTAATTTAATTTTAAACCTTTAATTAATTAACATCACACTTTATCCAAACATGCAATATAAATTTGTCTAGAATTTTTTTAAAAAAAAATTTATACTTTGGTGAAAATAATTAATACACGTATACTAATAAAGATAGAGACATTGACAATTTTAACTTTTTTAAAATAAATTCTATTATTGACAGTTTTATTTTTTTGAATTTTTTATTTTAAACTTGATATATTAAGTCACATAGATTATATAATTTTTATATTTTGAATTTAAATTAAAAAATTAAAATTTAATATTCATAACTTTTTTTAAATTCAAGTTGAAATAACCGAACATTGTAGAAGTATGATTCCTCTATGATAGGACACTTTAATTTGGATTTAAATTTTACGTTGTTGATATAAAAAATCTGAATTGACTTTTTGTTTATAATTTTAATTGTAAAATAACTTTCAAACTTAAAATTTCATGGTCATGATATTGTCATCACAATACTGCTTTGTGCCTCCTTACTGCTATAGTAGAAATGAGCTAATTTTCAACACGTCTGGTTCAGTAGGCTGCTTGCTTCATGATTTACTATATCACCCCTAATTAATTATTTTAAGTTATTTATATATTAAAAAAATAATAATATTTAATTAAAAATAGATTTATTTATGACATGTCTATTTTCGTTGCTTCAACTGTAATTTTACTATATCAACCCTAATTAATTATTACAAGTCATTAATGTATTGAAAGATTAATAATATCCAATCCATTATTTTACTATATAACCGCTAATTAATTATTATAACTCATTTATGCATAAAAAATAAATAATATTTAATTAAAAAGATAAAATAAATATTTTATGACACATCTACTTCAATTGCTTCAACCGTGATTTTACTATATCACCCTTAATTAATTATTAAAAAAATAATAATATTTAATAAAATAAATAAATTAGATATTTATGACATATCTGTTTCAGCTGCTTCAACTGTAATTTTACTATATCACCCCTAATTAATTCTTATAAGTCATCTAAATATTAAAAATTAATAATATTTAATAAAAAAATAAAATAGACATAAAATGACAAATTAATTCTTGACTTTTTAAATTAATTTGACGTCTTATATTAGACTCACTTAAATTTTTTTCACTAATATTTTTATAGTATTTTGCTATATCACTTCTCGTTAGTTGTTTTAAGTCATTTATAGCTGCTTCGTTGCTTCAAGTGAATTTAATATATCACCCCTAATTAATTATTGTGTCATCTATGCAGTGTGCCTCTTAAATAGACATTTGTGATTTATCACCTCACTTATAAAGGATGATAATCAGATCAACATGTTTGCTTGTGTTGCCTACTTACATATTTCCTTTTACATTTGTTTGTTTTACTTTTTTTTAAATTTGTTATAGATTTGAGAAATACGTAAAATTATTATAAATCATAATAATTAACAACTTAAACTAATTAAAAAGAAGTAAAAAAAATTAGTTGACTCTCTAAATTTTATTACTGCACATAAATTGGGACAAAAGAAAAAGTACTATAAATTATAATAATTAATAATTTAAAATATTTAAAAATTTAGTTAACTCTTAAAATTATATCAATATCATATAAATTGAGACAGAAGGTGTAACATATACTATTTAAAAATTGCGTAAAAAATATTATAAACCATAATAATTAACCTAAAAATATACTTCACGTTGGGCCCGTGCTAACACGGGCCATACCACCCCTAGTACTCTGTATAAATAGGTTAATAGCCTTATTTTGTTTTTAAAATTGTATATTTTAAACTTAATATTTAAGTCATATAACTCATTTAAAATTTCTATAAGTTTAATATTTCACTTAAAATGTAAGTTAAAATTCCTAGCCATTTCTGATTTAAAGTGAAGTAATCGAATATTGCGAAAGTATAATTTCACCAATAGAATTAGAACACTTTAATATGAATTTAAATTCACATTATAGATATTAAAAAATTGAATTGAAGTTTAATTTTTTTTTTTTAAATTCCTACCTTAATATAATGTCCAAACTTAAATTATATAACAATTGACACTTGTCATTACAATATTATTTTGTTTCTCCTACTATATATAGATAGATTATATATATATATTCAAATATTAACAATTTTTATTTGAAATTTCAATCTATATAAGTCATTTAAAATCCAAATAGTCTTCAAAATTTTCAATTCAAATTAAAAAATAATAATTCAAACTTAATAATAATCATAAATTTAACTATACACTATAAATTAATATTTTTTTTTAAAATATGGAGTGTATAGCAAATTAATAACAGAGTTATAGAGGACCAAAAAAATTGAAAAGGAATATAGTTTTTAAAATAATATTTATATCATATAAATACTTGACTTTTCTCATTAATTTAAAGTAAAGTATACATAATTTTACTATGTATTTTATTATTATTTTTATTAGATAATTTTGTTCTTTATATTTGTTAATTAAATAATAATAATAATAATAGCATTTGTATCTAGGAAAAAATAATAATATAATAATAATAATTTGAAAAAAAAAAAAAACACAAAGACCAAGTGAACAATTAAAAACATTTTCAAAACTAACCTACCACTACCGCCACACCTTTTCCCCAAAAATTAAAAATTACCAAAAATGAAAAGATTCCGTTCGAAAATTTTAAAATTAAATAAATTAACATAATCTCCCTTTTTATTTAACAACCCTAATCTCTCTCTCTTTTTCCATTCCTTCTCTGTTCTGACACCCTTCCTGCCCTCACGCTTTCATATTCTCATCTAATTTAATTGATTTTTCTAGGATTGATGTTTGCCTAACTACTTTTTTTTTTAGGTTTTAAACATGAAATTCTCCAAGTAAATGAGATAAGTTTTTACTATATGAATATTGCATCGGATTGTGTAGTTTTTATAAAAAATCGATGTCAAGGTTGCTTGTGTGGGTATTAGAATTGATATGAAATTTGAGATTTATATTTACAAATTAGAAAAATTGGCCGCGCTTCGCGAGGTGATGATTTCCTCGATCAATTTTATATTTTCTTTAGATTTATTTA
>NW_025876971.1:0-5952 GCF_002878395.1 Capsicum annuum
TGTTATAGGAGTCTATGAGAGAAAATCCATGCGAAAAAAGGCTGAAATAAAGGTCCAAATTGAAAAAAACTTTTAAAAACTTTATCAGTAAATTTCAATTGTCCATTTTGAAATCGTGATTTAGAAGCATTTTAGATGATAAAATCAATGAAAATTAATGGTAATAAGGTTTTGGAGCTTACCCTAGTTCAAATGGGGAAAAACCCCTCAAAAATCACCCAAACTCAAAGCTTAAAGGTCTAAAAATGATGAAAATTGAGAAAAGGGAGATTACATAAGCGGTTGCTGCTTAAGCTATAATAGGACACTAAAGCGCCAGTTCTTAAGTGATGCTTAACCGCTAAAATGACTGAAATTGAAGAGCACTTGGCTTCTTAAGTGGCTGTACCAGATTTCAGCAGTATGCTAATTTTAGTGCAAGCCTACCAGCTCTGATCGAACCCACAAGATTTGATCGCTACCCCACAGAGACACATCATATATGCGACTAGGATAATTCGATGTTTCAGACTCAATTGCAATGTTAGATTTCTGAAAAAAAAAAATTTACAAAATTAACCCTGGAACCTCTTTTCACTATTTTCAAAATGAAGGGTCGAAATGTGATGTAAAGGTCCCAAAATCGAACCAACCCCGCTACTAACCTAAATTCAATATTTCGAATCTGCTGGCACAGTTCAACTCTATTAACGAGATTATATTCACTATTAGTATAGTCTATCCTTATTAATTCACACCAACTACCACAATACAACACTAAATCATCAATATCACCCCTTTAAATCACATTACCTTTTTCATTATTGTAACACCTCGAGAGTACATCCTGGACGCCACACGGTGTTTGGAACCGAAAGTGATCCCAAGCTAACCCTTGAACTGGCATACTGTTAAGCAACTGAATTATAATACATTCAATAATAGGTTCTGTTGTGCGGAAACAAAATCATACTGAAAATCTGAAATAGATACAATACTGATAAAGCTTTATAATCTGATAAATCTAAAGGAAGGAACTGAAATTTATATGACTGACTCTGACTGACATCTATGAAGCCTTTACTATACTGACTATAAGTAGCTGGGACATGCCTCCAACTACCACTAATCAATACATATGGAAAATAAATAAACTGTACATGAACTAAAATTGTCTGGAGTTTCCAAAATAAGAGAACTCATTACCTGCTATCTAGAAACTGCAAGTATCTAATCATGATGTAGGGGTTACAAATGGTACCTACATTATGAAAAAATGTAGCCACATGGACGTATATGTGGTTCAGTACTTATGGAATGTACTGAGTATGAAGGGGTGAATGCAATAAGTAAAGCATATTTCAAATGTAATCTTAAAACATGTATGCTAAGTGTAAGTAGACTCACCAATAGGTTGGAATAAACTGAAATCTGAAATATCTTAAAACATGAGTAACAAACATAATTTGATAAGTTGGTGAATCTCTACACTTAGTTTCTGTAAGACTTTCCTTTTATGATATAAGTAGAACTGAAGCTGGGATATGGTAAAATATGGATACTGTATGAAGACTGAGTCTGAAACTATGTGATAGAGGCTGATGCAACTCGAGGATTTCAATATACAATCACACAGAGTACAAATGCATAAACACACAAAACCAAACATAACATGTGCTAAGCTTATCTGATTAACTGACTGATAGCTGAATACTGGTTATGTAAGGCTGAACTGTACTTAGTCTGAATAATTGGGTTAAAACTGTGGAGTATTATGCTTATGAGGTAAGGACTATCAAAACAACATGAGATAACTGAGCGTGAATGCATGAAAATTGTAATATTTGAGAATGCCAGACCAAGCATATAACATGATTTTGAAATAGTCTATAAACTAAAATACTGATAACTGAATGCTATGGTCTAGAGAAACCGATCTGTACGCTGTACTAAGTACTGTAACTAAAATTGTGGGAGGTATCATCTAACCGGCATACCTTAATCTAAGCTAATCAAGGTTCAACCTGTAACCCCAGTTGAAAGGGTATCAGTGCCGTGCCACGGGTACTAACCTTGGCTATGTGAATCCACTATACTGATGTCCCGAAGGGCCAGGGTATCAAGCCTAAACTGACAGGTGACTCCTAAGAGGTAGTCAAGCCTAAACTGATGGGTGACTCCTCGTGTATTACCGTATCTACTTAGTTCTGAAATACAGGGATTGCTACTAACAACTCTGTGTAACTAACAGGGAAGCTGCCATCCCTGCATTCGCTCGATGCTAAATCCTACTCTCAACTGAACTAACACGGATTACTAAATGGTGCATGCACTGATAACTAATAACTAATAAGCTCAGATCATGGTATTCTGAAATAATAATGCATACGGATTTTATGGTGATTAAAAATGTATAAATTGATATTGGAACTGAAACCGGACTGAGCTAACTTAATTGGACTCACAACTAACCATATTACTGACTGAATGATATTTCCTATGGTATAACTGAAATCATTCTCTAGATACTGAAAACTAGATAAACAGCTAAATTTTGGATATTCATAACCCTCAGGACTCGATAGCAATAACAATAGGGACATACTAAAGATTCAAAACCATAATAAGAAAGCATTATTCAAAAAAATCCATCACTTGGAAATTTTATCAAACACATGGAGATTAATACTTTAACATGGGGAAATTCATCAAACACATGGGGATCATGAACTTGAACTTGGAAATATCTTAAACATGGGAGCATAACATGATTACATAAATAAAATCATGGATTGGAGAATTTACATAAAATTCTCTTGAAATAGGACATCTGTGTTTCATCAAAACATGTAAAGATCATAGCTTGAACATAAGAATGTCTTAAACACGAGGTAACAATAGAATTACATGGCAAAATTCATAACTTGGGGATTCATCTTGAAATTGTTTGAATATGATATGAGAATTTCCTCAAACATGTGGAAGGCATGAATTTAAAATATTGGAATATTGATAAACATCATGAATTTAGGATCTATCATGGAATTTACTTGAATAATTCATGGTAAACTCGAGTTCATAGCATGAGGAATTCAAAATCTTGCATGGAATCATACATGGGCTGAATTGAATTAAAAATACCATGAAAACATGAAATTTAATATTTCTTGAACATACAAAATACCATAATAATGAAAAATTTATTCTTTAATTAAAAAAAAAGGGCTCCATGGGTGAAAGAGGACCCAGGGATGAACTCCCACATACATTAAAACTTTAAATCTTGAAGAAGAAATAAAATCTTGAAAGCTTTCTTGAATTGGGAAACTTGATTCTTGATTGTTCTTGAAGAGGAGAGTTGAATTTGATGTTCTTGGCATTAGTTTAGGGTTTCTTGGAGAGAAAAGTGAAGGAGAATGGGCAAATAAATACCTAAATGACGTCTTAACTAGTGTATATATGACTTGGATTAAGGGGAAAATGCTTAACTGCCCCTTATACAATTAAATTCGTGACCGAATCATGATTTTGTACCTTACCACGATGCGGTACCATCGCGGCAGGTTACTACCTCACACGAAAATTTATATAACCTTTCCCTTAGGTGTCAGATTAAGGCGAAATTGGTATCGTTGGAAAGATAATTCAATTATCCACAATTTGGTGGTCTTGAGCTGGAAAATTCTATGCATATAAAAATTTATTCACGTTCAAAGTAGACCCCTGTAGAATCGAACTCCAAACTTTGGATGAATCTAAGTTTCTTATCTCAACTTGGCTCTAAATGATTTCTATGAATATTATTCACCTAATAAGAACTTCACACACTAGGATAAAGGTCATGACACATGTATTTCAAATTATGGATCAAGAACATGGCAAATACACCTTCACCGCGACGCGGTGGAATTGCGTTGAGTTACTAGAATTTGTCATTCAAAGGATGAGTGCGATTTAGTAGATTAGCGCGATGCAGCACCATCGCGGCGTTTCACTGGAAAAAGGACGAGTGCAATTTAGCACTTCACCGCGATCGCGGTGAGCCACTGGAAATACAATCCGAACATGGTTCCAACCTCGTCCAAAAATTCTGAAACTTTCTCAAAACATACTCCTTATACCCCTGAATATGAATCAACTCAAAACTATTATCTCAGAGCCCGGAAGGTCAAATTAAAAATCTGTGAAGTTAAGGAGTCAAATATATGACTAAGTCTCCACAACTTATTGAAATTTTCAAGTTCTAAGCTTCTTATGTATGCACTAGGAGCTAAACTGAAATAAGAATAATACAGGATATTACAATTATCCACATATATAGGATCAATCCAGTAGTCAAAGACAACTCACACTAACTCCCAGGCTAATAATCAAATACTCTCATGCCATTAAAGAAAAATAACTAGTCAATAGGATAAGTTACGATACAAAAAGTATAAATGAAGCAAGTTGACTAATAAATAACAAGTAAGTACAGAGTTTCACTTTTTCAAGTACATGTCACACAATCAATCTCAAGGTCACAATCAAGTAGGAAATACAAGTCAACTCACATCCCATAAACCACACCAGAGAACTCAAGTCTCATTAGAAAACCTTATATATTCTTTAGAAGAAAGATTAATTCAATTATTGAAACTTCAGAATTGTTTCTTTGGGATTATTCATTAGATTCATCTCTTTGGATCACTTCATTATCAATTCTATTATTATTATTATTATTATTATTAATAATAATAATAATAATAATAATAATAATAATAATATCACTATACCGGATTGTGGAAATTGATCAATCACATTTCACAACAATACCAAAATGTAACATCGATCATATTGCTGCCACATTGATACTAATAATTTTTTCATAAGTAACAGTTATGTCATTCTAAACCTTGCAATTAGAACATCATTTTGTCAGTATCAGCTTATTAAACCACACGATCATTCAAAATCAACACTAATCTATACACACATGTTAAGGAACTTATTCTTGCCCAACTAGTCATAACATGCAGGGGACAATCTAAGTCCATGTACCGTACCGGCATGGTACCCGATCCTTCATAAATAAGTAATATCAATATCCATATTCGTACCAACATGGTACCCTATCCTCCATAACCATATTATATATATTTTATCAAATTCACACTATCTCTCAGGATTCAATATGACGTACTAAATTTATAAGTGCACTTAAAATCATGAGATAATTCAATCAAGTTTTTTCCTTTATCAACATTTGGCCCTCCCACGGGTATTATTTTAATAATTCATCATGATTATGAACAAGTCATTCATGACATTACTCCGTGGAGTTATCATTATCAACCAAGCCTCTCATAGGCACAGTTAAATAAATCATCATTATCACCAATTTAGTCCCTCATGGGCATCCATAGATACAGTATTTTTATCAATACCAAAATAAGAATATCATAAAATAAATCACAATTTAACACTTAAGCATACAAGTCACTATTGAAGCCTTAATTACTCATTAATTATTAAAATACCACTACCTTCTTAAATACTGCAACTTGGATTCTAACATCACCACCTCTAACTAGCATATTCAAGCATATTATTATCCTCTACCTCTTTCCACATAGTATAATTCTAATAATGATTCAAGTCATTTATTCCATAGGTACTACCACGCTCATCAATATTTGACCTAGTGTAATTCTTCTCATATCATTATTGCACTACATATAATTTAATATCTTTGTAACTCAACTAGATTCATCACTAGAACAACTTAATGATATCAAGCTTCCACACTTTATCCATAAATAAGTTTTTCCGGGCACATAACATATAGTATCACAAAAGTAACACGCAATCAATCAATAACATAATTTTTGGGATTAAAGTAAAGTTCTTATGTCTTTATCCATCTCAACTCCATGCCCGCAAGTCCAGACATGCTTTCTCCCTTCAATTCTAAATTATGAAAATATGAAATAA
>NW_025876972.1:0-1596 GCF_002878395.1 Capsicum annuum
TTTCAAAGTATCAAAAATGCGGTGGCGACCGAAATAACAATCTCAAAGATTAATTGAACTAAGTGATGGAAGTTCTCTCTTATCGGGTGATATCCCAGGGGCATAAGCCTATCATGGGTCTATCCCTATTTATGTATTTATGGGTGGTATCCCAGGGGCATAAGCCTATCACGGGTCAATCCCAGTTGATATGTACTGGAGGCAGCCTAATGGTCATAGTACAATACAGTAATGATTATAAAGATTATAAGAACGATGGTAAAGTGATTGAATAAATACAATGTACAGGTTTTCACAAGTTCTAGTAAGTGTGGTCCACTCCTATTACGATTTATTCACTTGTTTCTGATTTCTATTGAGCTCCTATATCATATGTGATTATCTACAGCTTTACATACTCAGTACATATTTTGTACTGACGTCCCCCACGGGGGACCTGCATTTCATGCTGCAGGCACAGGTACCTCAGCTCATACACCGCACAAGTAGGAGCCAGGATATCCAGCTGTTTTTGGTGAGCTCCAATTTTCTTCGGGGCTTTCCATGTCATATCCAGTCACTTTTGGTATTATATAGAAGTTAGTTATATGGCGGGGTGTGTCCCGACCTTAGTTAAACTCTGTGTATTGTCTAGAGGCTTTGTAGACCTAATGTACAGTCAAGGTGTTGTTTTGTTAATAGACGTGATGGCTCCAACGGTCAATTATTGTATATACATATATATGTGTGCTCAAGCTTATACAGGTGATTATTTCCTTTTATATGCGATATGATGCTGTCCGAATTTCGATTTGTCATAAAGGTATGCATGGGAAGTATAAGGTTATGAGCTGGTTCTCCCGGGCCTCCTCAGTTACAGGTGCCAGTCCGCCCTAATAGGATTTGAGGCATGACAAAAGTGGTATCAGAGAAGTTCATCCTAGTGAGTCTACAAAGTCGTGTCTACGTAGAGTTTTGTTTATCGGTGTGTCATGCACCGCATCTATAAATAGGAGGCTATAGACATTTAGGAATTGTTTCTTTTCTTCATGTCTTAGATTGTGCAATAGAGTCTATATTGTATATGAAGTCATAGTTGGCCACTGAATCCGTTTGTTTCTCTTATTATAGTAATGATGCCGGTTACCAGAAGCAAAAATACCGGTAAGCAAGTAGATGTGGCTGCCGGAGAGGGGACTAGTAAGTCACCCACTATACCAGCTAATCAAAGTGAGGCTTCAGCTGAGCATGCATCAGAAACTTCCTCTACTTCGTAAGAAATAAGGGGGAGGAGAACTATATCCCCAGAGCCACCTATTAATGCTGTTGATCAAGATCTTAGAAATGCAGTGCAACTTTTGACTCGTATAGTTACTGGGAAAGCTTAATGGCAAGCCATTTCTACCACTGGTCCTAGTGGTATAGATAAGGCGGCTAGCCATCGAACACAGGATTTTCTTAAGATGGATCCTCCCACTTTTACTGGATCAGATCTTAACGAGGAACCACAGGACTTTATTGATCAAATTCAAAGAGCCTTATATATTATGCATTCAATGGGTAGAGAGATAGTGGAGTTAGCAGCGTATAGATTTAAAGGGGAGGTCATATATTGGT
>NW_025876973.1:0-1250 GCF_002878395.1 Capsicum annuum
TAATGAATAATTTCCTTTTAAAATTTATTTAGAGTTGTTTCTCTTATACTTTTTTTCGTTCCCTTGAATTAATTGGTTAAACTTTTCTAGCGTTGCATTGCGTGATATATAATCTGTTTGGAAGAAATGGCTCATTGTCAACTACAACATACCTGCATTGATGCATATCTATCATCAGCCAAGATGCATAACTCTTTGCAAATGAGTAGTATAAATAAATCTATTGCTGATGCAACAACAATCAGAATAACAACAACTACCAGAACAAAAATGCCAGTCAAACCAGAATTTCTGCACTCATTTAATAATCCAATACAACCACCAAACAGTTGGAGGAAATATCAAAAAATAGTCACCAAAATAGCACAAAAGCTGCACACTAATGTTTTGAACCCAAATTCAGTCAAAATAAACACAAATTCAGTCAAAATAAACACAGATGCACTTTAATGTTTTGCATCAACTTTAACCAAAAATAAAATAAATGCATTCAATGCATAGAACTAGTCCGAACATATTAAACTTAGGTTCTCCCATTAGCCCTTTTAGCCTTCAACTTTCCCAGTTTTATCTCTCTTGCATTTTCCAAGTGATTGCTAGTGATAACTTTTTTTCCTTTCCAAGTAAGCTTAGAAGGTGAATAAGGCAAATCCGTCGGCTCACTTACTCCAGCAAAATCACCTCTAAAACCTATCAATCTGCTACCAGAAGTAGCTGAAATTCTGAGAGTTTGCCTCACCACCAACCTTGTAGCTTCAGGAACAATTTTAGGCCTTAAATCTGGATCATTTTCGGGTTCACTAGCAGGACCAAATGGTTCATACCGTTGGTCCTCTCTTTCTTGTGTTGGTTGAGGAGCTGAGCTATTAATGTCATACACATCATCTTGAACTTCTTCTTCTTCTTCTTCAATTCTACCCTTTCTTCTCTTCAATCTTGCCCCTTGTTCATCTTTAGTAAACTAAATTAAAATGCATAAAATTAGTTCATGTAAATATTCATAAAATTATTCATTTATATAGATAGGCACAAGGGTAATACCTTGCATGTCTTTACATTATGTGTTACTGAACCACACTTACTACAAGTCATTTTAGTTTCCTTTCTTGTGTGAGCCCATTCTCCTGCTCTTTTAATTGCTGCATTTTTTTCTCTTGTTCTTTTGAATTTTGGTCTCCCAACAGTTTTCGCTAAATCTGGTGAATCCATTGCATATTCTGGCAAAATCTTCCAGAAGTTTTCACCTCTTA
>NW_025876974.1:0-1174 GCF_002878395.1 Capsicum annuum
AATAATTTTAAATGTTCCTCTTTAATTTTTGTATATAGTAGTATATCATCTATGTATACTATACAATTAGGTAATTGTTTAAAGTAACTATCCATAAAGTGTTGGTATCTACCTGGTGCATTTTTATATCCAAATGATAATACGTTCCATTTATAAAATTCTTGTGGCACCATAAATGCGGTTAATTCCTTAGAATCTTCATCTAACTTTAAGTGGTAAAATCCTGATTTACAGTCAAATTTAGTAAAGTAGTTATATCCTTGTATTTGTCTTATTTTTAATATCTTATTTAATATTGGATAATTGTATGCCATTGTTTTTGCATTTAAATTTCTATAGTCAATAACCATTCTACTTTTTCCTCTTTTTTGTCCACTATGTTTATTTACTTTAAATGTTGTACTATTGTGTTTACTATTACTTTTTTGTATATATTATTTTCTAATAATTCATCTATATGCATTTTAAATTATTTTAAATTGTCAAAATTATATGTTAATGGTTTTTGAGTTATTATGCTATTTTTATCTATTAATTCAATTTTTACAGAAGTTTTATGTTTTTCCCATCCTTTTAATGGATTTTCACTATATAATTGTCTTAATCTTTTCTTTATTATTTATACCTTATCTATTGAAAATATAGTTATTTCTTTTTTATTTATCAAAAATACAACTAGTTCTACTGTGTCTTCTGTATTTTTTATATTTTTTAACTTTTGTGTAATTTTTTTTCACTTCCTTTTATCCAATCAGTTCTCTTTCTTATTTTATTAATAACTCTTTTGCTCTTACTTTTTATTTACATGGTGATGTAAACCACCAATCTGTTTTAGTTATTATATGTGGGTATAATTTATCTAAAAATAGCATTCCTAAAAGCATATCTTTTGATGTTAGTTCATAATTATAGATTTCTTTTATCGTTATTATTCTATCCCATATCTTTATTTTTACATTCTTAGCTTTATATGTAATTAAGTTTGCTTCATTATTAAATCCTTTGACTATTATTGGTACTTTTACCTTATCCAATTTACCTTCTGGTAAACAGTTATATCTGCATAAGTTAATTTATGCTCCTGTATCTATCATAGGTGTATAATACCTATTATAATATCCTTCTACTATTATTTTTACAAGTACATATATTTTTATATCATGTTAAAGCTCTT
>NW_025876975.1:0-1673 GCF_002878395.1 Capsicum annuum
TTTTGTATCTAATTCTTCTTTCGAATTTATTATTTTTTGTACTATATGTTGTTGCATTTTTACTCCACTTTTATCTATTTGTATTCCTAAAAATTCTATCTGATTTTTCATAATTTTAGCTTTCTTTTCGCTTAAACTTATTCCCGATTTTTCTATTATATCTGTAAACTGTTCTAATAATTTTAAATGTTCTTCATTGGTTTTTGTATATAATAATATATCATCTATGTACACTATACAATTAGATAATTGTTTAAAATAATTATCCATAAAATGTTGATATCTACCTGGTGCATTTTTGTATCCAAATGGTAATACATTCCATTCATAAAATCCTTGGATGAATATTATGTAGTATGCCAAAAAGAACATGTAATAGACTGCAGATATGCAAAAGGCAAAGCTAGTATACCACTAGTAACAAAAAGAATAATTAATAAAGAAATAAATGATATAAAAAGTAAAGGAGATCCAATAAAATATATACACCTTGGAGGTACAGAGATATTAATAAAAGCATGTTTTAGAGAAGGAATAGATACACCAATAGAATTATATTTAGCATATGATAGAATTATAAAACCTATAGAAAAAAGCATAATAACTGCCGTAAAAGGAAATCTAATATATCAAAAATTTAAATTTATAATAAGTGCAAATTATTCAGTAGCAGTAACAGATAGGAATATAGATAAATCATTAGTATTATATTGGAAAATATCAGGAATAGAATTAACCCCAGGAAGTAAAATATTTACAGCAAGATGCAAAAATCTATATGTATTAACAACAAAACATAAAATAACAGGAAAAAATAAGATTAACAAAATACAAATAGAAAGCCCATTCGAACAAATTGTAAAAACAATAGATTATAATGATTATACCTATAGAGACATAGATACAGAAGAAAATTTAGAAATAGTAAATGATAGAATAAGTACAACGAAAAGAATAGCTAATGAAAAACGTTTCTATAATTAATTTCATTATTCAGATTTTCTTGATTTTCTCTAGTTTTTCTAATATATTCTAACATTTTTTAATCTGTATAATATCCTTCTGGGTAAATTTCTTCGTATAACTGTTCTAGACAATTTGTAGTTTCAATTTCGTAGTCTATTACTTTATCTAATATTATTTTCTTAATATCTATAATTTCTATGTTTTTAAGTATATATAAGATTAAAACTTTAAGATAATCCAAATGATCTATCTTTTAAAATTGGCTTTATTATAATATTTTATAGTTGTTTGTTTTAGCCTTAGTAGTTTTTGCATATTTTTATTAAGAAATTCTATGTATTTTATATCTTTATTTTCCATGTATTTGTCTATATTTATTTTTATCTGTTTTTCTACTAACTGTATGTTTCTTATATCTATTTCTAAAAATTCCATGTAACTTATCATCGTAAGTATTTGTAAGAGTAGTTAGGTAGGTATGGTATATAATTTACTCTAGTCATGTAGTATTTACCAAAAGCTTTTTCTAATATGATTTTTCTTATATCTGCTACTTTTATATCTCTAAGTGCATACAAAATAAGTATTTTGAATTTATCTACCATCACATCAGATAAATAATCATTCATTTTCATAAAATTGCTTTTTTCAAAATATTCCCTGGACCATGTTGCTTGGAAGGGTACCAAACTTCCTCTGATTTAAAG
>NW_025876976.1:0-2092 GCF_002878395.1 Capsicum annuum
TTCTAACTTTAAATGGTAAAATTCTGATTTACAATCAAATTTACTAAAGTAGTTATATCCTTTTATTGTCTTATTTTTAATATCTTGTTTGGTATTGGATAATTATATGTCAAGTTTTTGCATTTAAATTTCTATAATCGATAACCATTATAGTTTTACCTCTTTTTTGTTCCCTATGTTTATTTACTATAAATGATGGACTATTGTATTTACTATTACTTTTTTGTATATATTATTTTTTCTAGCAATTCATCTATATGCTTTTTAAATTCTTTTAAATCGTCAAAATTATATGCTAATGGTTTTTGAGTTATTATGCAATTTTTATCTAGTAATTCAATTTTTATAGTAGTTTTATATTTTTCCCATACTTTTAATGGATCTTCACTATATAATCTTTCTAATTTTTTCTTAATTATTTCTATCTTATTTACTGAAAATATTGTTATTTCCTTTTTATTTATCGAATATACGACTAGTTCTATTGTGTCTTCAGTATTTTTTATATTTTCTAACATCTGTGTAATTTTCTCACTTCTTCTATCCAATCAGTTTTCTTTCTTATTTTATTAATAACTCTTTTTGCTCTTATTTTTTGTTTACATGGTTTTGTAAACCATCAATCTGTTTTAGTTATTGTATGTGGTATAATTTATCTAAAAATGACATTCCTAAAAGCATATCTTTTGATGTTAGTTCATAATTATAGATTTTTCTATTGTTATTATTTTATTCCAAATCTGTATTTTTACATTTTTAGCTTTATATGTAATTAAGCTTCCTTCATTATTAAATTCTTTGACTACTATTGGTGTTTTTAATTTATCCCATTTACTTTCTGGTAAATAGTTGTATCTACATAAGTTTGCTTCTGCTCCTGTATCTATCATAGGTGTATAATATCTATTATAATATTCTTCTACTATTTATTTTACAAGTACATATATTTTTATATCATGTTAAAGTTCTTTTTATGAATAATCTTTCTTTATTATACATTATAGATAATTGTGTATGTTCTATATTGTATGGTTTTACTTTTTCTAACCATTTTATTCCTAATATTATATCAGTTTTTTGCATTTCTTCCTTTATTTAAATTCTATTTTTATTTTTCTAACTCCTATTATTATTTGTTTTTCTGCCGTATCCTTAATGTCTATTAGGCTCGTTGGTAAATCTGGGCATATATTACTATTAAATTTTATTTCTTCATTTTTTACTAGATATGTTGCTATATAATTTTCTTCTTGTCTTGTGTTTAGGATTATTAAATATTCTTTTTCATTTATTGTTCCCGTTATATAATATTGATTTATTTCTTCATTTTTTACTAGATATTTTACTATCATTTATTTCTTTATTAATTATTCTTTTTATTGCTAGTGGTATGCTAGCTCTTCCTTTTGAATATCTATAATCTATTACATGTTCCTTTTGACTTACTACGTAGTATTCTTCTTTTCTTCTACTAAATATGTTTTTTATTGATGGTATTTTAAATATTTTTTCTACACTTAAGTTTAACTCTTTTCCTTTTATTTCGTCAAATATATTACTATCAAATATTGTTTTTTGATTTGTTCATTCTTCATTTAACTATTCTTCCTTTGTTATTATTTTTATATCTTCTTCAGTTATTTGGTTTATTCTTATATCTTCATCAGTCATTTAATTCATCTAATTCACTATCTATTTCATTATCTGTTTCATTCTCTGAAATTTCATATATACTATCTTCACTTTCTAATTCGTAATCTATATAATCTATCTGCATATATTTTGTATTTTCTATTTTTATTTCTGATATTTGTTTATTTTTTGGGGTTTTAGGTAATTTACAATCTCTACCTAAATGTCCTAATTTTTCGCAATTGTAACAAGTACATTCTTTTATAGATTTCTTTTTTCTATATGGTCTTTTATGTTTATAATTTTTTACATAATATTTTTTTCTTGATTTCTTATATTTATATTTTGATTTTTTGTATTTCTTATGTCTTTTTCTTTTCTTATAATATCTTTCTTCGCATCCAAATTGAGGTGCTTTTTTATCTTTACAACATGCTAAATTTCTTATTAATGTTTTTTT
>NW_025876977.1:0-2551 GCF_002878395.1 Capsicum annuum
CCTATTTTAGAAATATTTTTCTAATTGATCAGTGCAAAGGAAAATATTAATTGATTCCGCTTTCATATATTTTAGAAGTCTAGTTAATATAATAAAAATAATTAAATAATAAATTATAGAAAATAATGAAAAAACAGTTTTGCTTAAAAGAGAGTCTTTTAATGAAAGACAGAAAATTCAAATCACTTTTATAAGAGTTTCACATTTTTAATATATTATAGATTATAGATATAGATTATAGATATTGATAAATTAGATTTCATTGTCTTATTTGAAAAAAAAAATTAAAAAAAACGACGCATACCTATGATTCCTAAAACTTAGGAGCTAAGTAATTTTTTTTAATTCTTCTTACGCTAATATTTTCTTATTACCATAATTTTAGGACTCTTAATTTTTCTTTCTATATATATTTTAGGATTCAATATTATAGTTAATATTATCAAAATAATTAAATAATAATTTAAGCAAAATAATAAAAAGATGATTTTGTCTATTATAAAGTTTTTCAATGAAGGGCAAAAAGTTCAAATCACTTTTCTAAGGGACTTTATACTTTTAATATATTATTATAGATAAGTTTGGTGATGTTATCTTTAGTAGTGATAGGTCAGATTATAGAATAAACTACTCTAGATTAGGTTTTATTAATGGTATGTGCCGATAATTTGCAGAAAAGATTAAAGATGGAGTTGACCGAGTGAATATTGTTGGGAGTAGCTTTACCTATTAATGTCAATCATTATAATCTATTGTTTTTACAATTTGTTCGAATGAGCTTTCTATTCGTATCTTGTTAATCTTATTTTTTTCTTTTTATTTTATGTTTTGTTGTTAATACATATAAATTTTTGCATCTTGCTGTAAATATTTTACTTCCTAGGGTTAATTCTATTCTTGATATTTTACACGTTTAAAAAATTTTAAGACTAGAATCCTAAGTGTCATAGCCTTTTGAAAAGTCAAAAAGGCTAGGAGTCTAAAAAAGAAAAGTTTATACAATAAAAACTTAGTGCCATAGCCTTTAAAGAATGCTAGGAGGCTAAGAAAAGTCTATACAATAAAAACTTACAATTCTAACAATTTTACGTAAATAATTTAATATCTTGTCTTCTTCCATTGGAAATTTAACTGAAAATAGCAAGAAAGTATTAAGAACTAATAAACCTATAGAAGGAACATCATCAACAACAACTAAACTAACACCTATAGAATTATTAAAAAAATATGAAACAACTATAAAAGATGAATTTGGTAGTATGACAACAATAGAAGAAGAACAAGATGAAGAAAAAGATACAAATAGGAATTTAATGTTAAAATTAGCAATATGCAATATGTGTTATATAGATGAATATACTTGTGCATTTAAAGAATATTATTATAAAGAAGCATATAATATAGAAGAAAGAAAAGAAATAAGAAAATTATATTTTAATATATTACCCGAGCCATTTAGTTCAAAGATAATAAAAAGTTGGGAAGAAGCAAAAATAGCAGATACGTTAGGAGCAAGAATAAAATTTTTACAACAATGGTATAGAAAAACTTATGTGAAAAATATAGAGAAAAATTAAAAATGGAAAAAACATTAATAAGAAATTTAGCATGTTGCAAAAATAAAATAGCACCCCAATTTGGATGTGAAAAAAAATATTATAAGAAAAGAAAAACACATAAGAAATATAAGAAATATAAAAAAATCAAAATATAAATACAAGAAACCAAGAAAAATATATTATGTAAAAAATTATAAATACAAAAGACCATATAGAAAGAAGAAATCTATAAAAGAATGTACTTGTTATAATTGTGGAAAGATACGCCATTTAGCTAGAGATTGTAAATTACCTAAAAATTCAAAAAATAAACAAATATCAGAAATAAAAATAGATAATACAGAATATATGCAGATAGAATATATAGATTATGAATTAGAAAGTGAGGATAGTATATATGAAATTTCAGAAAATGAAACAGATAACGAAATAGATAGTGAAATAGATGAATCAAATGACTGAAGAAGATATAAAAATAATAACAAAGGAAGAATATTTAAATGATGAAGGAACAGAACAAAAAATAATATTTGACAGCAACATATTTGATGAAATAAAAGGAAAAGAATTAGATTTAAGTGTAGAAAAAATATTTAAAATACCAACAATAAAAAATATTTTTACTAGTAAAAAAGACAAATATTATGTAGTATGCCAAAAAGAACATGTAATAGACTGTAGATATGCAAAAGGCAAAGCTAGTATACCACTAGTAACAAAAAGAATAATTAATAAAGAAATAAATGATATAAAAAGTAAAGGAGATCCAATAAAATATATACACCTTGGAGGCATGTTTTAGAGAAGGACTAGATACACTAATAAAATTATATTTAGCAGAAGATAGAATTATAAAACCTATAGAAAAAAGCATAATAACTGCCGTAAAAGGAAATCTAATATACCAAAAATTTTAATTTATAATAAGTGGAAATTATTCAGTAGCGGTAACAGATAAAAATATAGATAAATCACTCGTATTATATTGGAAA
>NW_025876978.1:0-3652 GCF_002878395.1 Capsicum annuum
TCAACCGTGAGTTTTCAAAATTGATTAGAGATTCGGAATCCCCAATCTACAGGCTTTAAGAAGCACCGATTATTTTTTGAAATAGAGGTACGTGGGGTTGTCATAAATTCTCATGGGCATAGAAAAATCATGTTTTAGAATGGGGTTTTTGAATCTATGTATATATTCATGTATTAAATGTTTTAACATCATTGTTTTGATCTTTTGACCTTCCCCAAAGTGATTTGAGAATATGAATATATGAAACCATGTATTTAAGAATGAATTCTTGTTGAGAGCATGATTTTCGGTGAATTTCCTCTTATTATGAATTTTTCAGATTTCTCATAGCATATGAATTGTTTTGCAATGCATCCTTGAAAAGCACTATATGAAATGATTGAACTCTTGTTATGATTTGAAGGTGGTTTTAAATCACTAAAGAGGGTATCTAGCATGAATGGTTAATGTTCATAATTCATGTAATGAAAGAGTGCATGGATTTGCTAAAGGCACTAGACCACCATATGTTGATGAAGTTTTTGCATAATTTTGACTTGAGTTTCAAAACATGAAATCCTCTATATCAGTTACATGTTTTTGGTGGTCTAAATTATGCTTTAGATGAAAGATTTAGCTTAATGTATTATGGCTCAGAAATCATGACTTGCAAGTCTTGGTATGACGATACCAATTCAGACCAATGCCATATCAGACTCAGACTAATAGACATTTCAGACTATTATGATTTTAGAAATTCAGAATGTTGCATTACAGAAAAGGTTAAAAATGGGCAAACAGAGATGTTAGGTGGTTCTTGAAAAGGGCTTGAGTTCAAGTAACTCATTACCTAAAATCGTGGTTTGCCGACCCGGGTATATTATTATACGCTGACTTAAGTGTCGTGTGCATATCAGATACAGGAAGTATCAAAACCATGAGAAGAAGCAGTAGCAAGTGAACCAGAGAATCCAGCTGCAAGACTAACAGCTAAAGGAGACAATGGACCAACATCTTCATCAGATCTGAATGATAGCAAGGAAATTGGTAAGAATGATCAAAGTTATTGAATAGGCCATGCGTCAGTCTTGGAATAATGAAGTGACAAAATAGATACTTCGTAATTCACATACAGAAATTTTATTCTAGGGGAGAATCGATTTGTCAAGCATAACGCAAGTTGAAAACAACATAAGGATAATCCAATTAAGTTAAAGCAGAAAGCCTGAAAGCTGTTAGGAAACCTGCAGAAATAAAGCAAACCACAAGAAAAAAGAAAATAAGAACACACAAATTAACGTAGTAGAATGAGTATTTCTGGATACACAGAACAACCCACTAAATGAACTTATATAATATGTGCATACAAATAAGTCCTAGGCTCAAAAAGCATAAAGGTCTACGGGCCTATCGGCCCGATCCCTATCCTACTACTACAGACCCCATTGAAAATCACAAACATAGGTTGTATCGCGAAACTTTTTGGGCTGGATCAACAAAATTCAGTCACAACTCTAACAATCTCCACTTTCACACGAATTCTAATTCATAACAAAAATCCATTTCAAGAAAAATTCTCCACCTCTTCCACAAAAGCCCCTAAACCAAGTCCAAGCAATGCTCAAACTTAGCACTTGGTAGTGTCTTGGTCATCATATCAGCAGCATTATCATGAGTACTAATCTTGCTCACCACAATATCACCACGTGCAATAATTTCATACACAAAATGATACCGAACATCAATGTGCTTTGTCCTCTCGTGAAACATATGATCTTTCATAAGGAAGATAGCACTCTGACTGTCACAAAAGACCGTAGTTAAGGATGGCCAATTGAACTTGTTCAATTAAGGATGGCCAAATTAACCAATTCTTCTTTCAATTTTTGCATATTATTCAACCCTTTTTTATAACATCTGTACGCTAAAAGTATGTGAATATATTAGTGATAGCAAAAAGCTCTAAATTTCATAATTCTTTTTGTATAGTTGAGAAAATAATGGTTAAGAAAACATATTTTACTCCAAAAATAATGGTGTTTTTTAATTCTTCTTTGTTGACATAGTTAAACTATCAAGAACTGTTCTGGATATGGTCCAAAACAAACTAAGGTCGGGAATTTATTAAAACCATTTATGTTGGAATATAGTAATGTGGCTTCTAGGTGGGCAACTATTCCGATGTGGTAATAACCTTTTTTTCAAGTACTTCATCTATTATTTCGGGCGATTCTATATGGCTTCTTTAACAGAGTGGATGTTCTAGAACTTCCATTTACAAGACAAGCACACAAACCAACATAATCATGCGAAAAAATCTTGCTTGGTCTAGGTTTGGCTGTTCAGAAGACTGGCAAAACGGTTAATAAACAGTTAAGCAGCTGAAGAAATCATACCTTTGTAAAAAGCTGTTAATATTTCATAAACACCAAAGCGAGCATCCAAACCCAATGACCTTCCAAGTATCAACCACCCCACACCATTATACTAGCCTTCAATGGTCATAAAAGATTAAAAGAACATTAACATTTAAGATAGAAAGATGTCCATAAAACAGCCATCCATACGAGAAAATTTATGAACTTTTCATAGGTCTTTTATAAGACCTATAATGCATGCATTTCCCATAAAAGCAGTAATACAATTGATACATCATACATCATCCGAATAGCTTTTTTCATGAAGCAAAATGGGAGAGCAGAGTAGCATCACTTCTGGTTAGCATAAAACAAATAAAGCTGATTGAGTGACCTGAAATTCCTGACAAAGTTCTAACCTTGTTGACGACATCAGCACCTGTGAGTTGTTTACCGCTACTTGATCCCACCTGCATTCCGTTCCTCAGAATATACAACCAAAGCACAATAAGACAATAAAGATGCTCCCCTCAGTGTAAGATAATACATTTAAGTGAATTCTTAGGGTCAATATCAATTTTCACACCTGTACAAGGGCCGTAAGGCTATCGAAAGGGTAACCAATGGCCGTGGTTGATGTAGAAAATCCTGCAGCCATAACTGCATGCGTTGCAAATATTGGATTCTTCAAAAGTTTGTTCATTTGATAGATTAACATGGATAACTGCATGTTGCAATTAATCGTCTCCTCGAGTCACAATCAATATATTCAGAGATTCACAATTCCCTGCAATACCATTAGATTGGCACAAAGAGTTAGTACTTCAAATGCGCTATCAAGTTGGTCACCATGAACGTTAACACTAACGTCGTTAAGAAAACTCAACGGCAGAGGAAAATTTCAATCAAGCCAATTGACAATCAGAACAGTAGACATGTTACTTTCTCGAAACATCGTTTAGGACTTTTCAAAAATGCTAGTGAACTTTGCATATTAACTGGTGCAGAAATTATTATTCTGGTTCAGTCTTTAAAGCGCCAACGTCTTTTCACTTTCGGTCATCATAGTGCTGATGCTGTTATTGACCGTGATGTCACTGGAATATCATCTTCGTCGTTGTCATCATCGACCACTGATGAATTCAACTTGCAACAAAATAACCAATATTATTCTCATGTGTAAAGATTTGGAAGCGGAGAAGAAGAAGAAAGAGAATATTGAAGAAGAGAAGTTGGTGAATATTGATGATAATAATAATGGGGGATATAGGTGGAATGAACCAATTGATACTAAGGGTATTGATGAACTTGAAGAA
>NW_025876979.1:0-1230 GCF_002878395.1 Capsicum annuum
AGAATAATTTCTATTTAAGCACACATAATCAGCTAAGAACTTAAGTAGTGTTGAAATGGGGTTTTTGTTGACCCTCTTCACCCTTTTAATTGCAAAAAAATATTTGATGAATAGGAATCTCTTTTTGTTTTATAGCTGAGTGATGATTAGGGCTGAAAGATCATTGAAAAAGTTATCCTAATCAGTACAAAATAACACCTGCAAGTTTGTTACACAAGAGGATAAAACTGTGTAGACAATGCCTGCCAGTTGTACTATACCTTGCACATATAGGGAGCTGGTCCCTTGAAGTTAGTCGCTCATCATCAAAACTACATAGAGAAATTTTTTCCTTTTTTAATGATGACAAACCAACCATATAGCTTTGAGCATCGATGGACATCCATCATATTTAATCAGTGTGATTACCACCTAAAGATAATGTTCCCCTTATCATCATGCTTCCTCTATTATTCAACCAGGGACCTGATACCTTGTTGCCATTTGCAGTAAAACTTCTAAGCACATTTGCTTCCCCCAGTTACTGTGCCTTATCATTCACTTAGCACATCACTTACTTCCATCATCAGCATGTACCATATACGAGCCCGCATACACACTATATGGTACCTGGTCCTTGCACATTACACTTATCACACCTAGTCCTTACACATGAAGTTAGTATTCCCCCTTTTGACATTATTGAAAAGGATTAACATTAAACCATAAGTAAAGATAAGTACAGGCTAAGTAACTCATGAGCACTGAGCAACACTAACATGAAGAACAATTTTAAAGTAAAGAAAACAAATGAGGTACTCAAGCTGAAATTCATTCATTATCCAGTAAGATTAGTACCAGTACAATGTACCAAAAATTTATAAATCAACTATTTGCAAAGACCACTATAGAAAAAGGAACTGAAAACTAACTCATGATACTGACACAACGGGATTTAGGTAGAAGGGTCTAGGGGAGAGTGATTTTAGTAACATGTCTATTCTATCAGCTGCAATAGTATGAGCATCCAAGAATTGTTTGGTGAGAGCTTTTACTTCAGCATTCAGCTTTGGACTTCACCAGTCACTATGCAATTTTTCCTTTGATCTTTGTATTTTATGCTGCTAATTCTTTAGTAGCGCTAGGTCCTCTTGAGACAACTTTTGATTTTGTAGTTTCAGATACACTATTTCAGTGTCTTTTGTTGCTAGCACAATCCTCAATTCCTCCATTTCTTTGGTTAAGCTTTCT
>NW_025876980.1:0-1117 GCF_002878395.1 Capsicum annuum
TCCATGTCATGGTTTTTAACTTCTGTGCAAGTTGAATAAATCAGTGCCTGATTCCTTAAATTATATATCCAAACTGGTTTTTTATTTGAATAATTATTAAGTAACTCTGATAATATATTACTTATTCCAATAACTCTTTTGTTGCGGTAAAATTCTTGGTATCTGTGTTTTTGATATCTCGTTCTGTTCACATATTTCTTCTGGAATAATATAATCTCTGATCATACCCATTTTTACCACATTGATTGTCTGTTTAATTTCGTCAAATAATATTTCTGCTGGTGCGGAATAAAATCGAACAAAGAATAATTGTCCGTTTGCAATTATCTTGTAAGTCATAAATTCTTTATGAATTTCTGGGATTCCTGCTAACTTTTCTCCATTGGTTTTGTAAACCGTAGATAATAATCCATAATAGAAACATGATTTAATAAAATTTGAGTTTGTTCCTGGTAGGGCAATAAATTTATTATAATTTTGGCATTTCTGGGTAATATATCCTTTTTGTTGTGCGGCTAGATCTTCACTTTGAATAGGTTTGGTATTTAATCTGGTTTGTATGGTGTATATGTTGTCAATGTATTTACGAGAAGCATAGTTGTATATTTGTTTTTCTTGGTCAAGTGATTCAGAATATGTATATATCTGGGAAGGTGCAAATGATTCTAAATTTTGTATATTTGATGTTTATGGTTTTGAAAATATTTGGCTGAGGTTATAATTCTTTTTCTTTGGTATTTCAGGTCTATTTTGAGTGACTATATTTTTCCCTTTAGATGTTCCTGCATTTGTAATTGAAGTTTCGTCAGTAATTTGAGTTTTAAGGTGTTTCTCATCGTCACCTTCTAGGTATAGTTTTTTAATGTGATCTTCCTGCACTGTATCTTGTTTTTTTATAGTGCTCGACCTGCTCTTTTACATTTGTAACTTCAGTAGTTAGTATAATAACTCGTTCTTGTAATAACTCCATTTGTTTAAACATTTGGAGCAATAAATCAGTCTGGGTATCTTTGGCATCAACCTCTTCCATTGGTAAATCAGTTTGAGGAGCTTTGTCTTGATAAGTAATCTGCAATGATATTTTTGTTAGTATTGATTACTACAAGTGTAAATGTAA
>NW_025876981.1:0-2609 GCF_002878395.1 Capsicum annuum
GTTTTATATATACTTAGAAATATAGAAATTATAGACATAAAGAAAATAATATGGGAAAAATTACAAGATTATGAAGAGGAAGAATTATTAAATAGTATAGAAAACTTACACATATATTATGAACATCAATATTACTTAGATTCAGATGGATACTATTCAGAATAAATAAATGTTAGAATATATAAAAAAATTAAAGAAAGGCAAAATTGGATATATGAAGAGGTTAATTACAAAAATCAACTTGAAATAGAAAAAAAACAACTAGAAGAAAAATTACTTAAAATGAAAGTAACCTTAGAAAAAGAAGATACAAATAATGATTTATTTAATACATACGAAAAATTATTTAATACAGATGAAAAATTACCTATACATGAACAGCAAATACTAGTTAATCAGATAAAGAACATAAACCTACGCATTGAATATAGCAAAGTTAGAATAAAATACTACACATAAATTGCTAAAATTTCAATAGGATAAAATAATAAACTACAAAAATTAATGGATACATCTTACGAAAAGAATAAATCATTAAAAGAAATATAAACCCAACTATATAGTTTATAACTAGAATACAAAAGGTACATAATACTAACGAGGATCCTAAAACACTAGATAATTTAATTACGATAATATCTAATCTAGAATATAAATTAATAAAACATATTAAGTCAAGAAGATAAAAATGAAAATTATTCCAATCAATAATATTCATACAATACATAATACAAAAATAAATACATACGTATTTATTATCTAGTAAACTTACTACCGCGCCTAATCCGCACCCCCCCTGAAGCAAATTAATAATCCATTTAAAATCTAGAAGAATGAGACACATACCACCTAATTATGATAAAATCAGATTTAAATACCTACCAAAATATTATAAATATGGTTTAAATGACTAAAGTACAAAAATACAAAGAATTAAAACAAATTATTTCTAAAAAAGTAAAGAATAAAAAATAAGAATAGAAAGACTATAATATAACATAATTGCCGGAGTTAGTAAAACTCAATAAATGCACAAAAAGAAGAAATATCAAATTTAGAATCAATAATAGATAGTCTAGAATATACATACCAACATGATCTATTAACAATTAAATAATAAAATGAACAAAGAAGAATTTATAATAGATGAAAAAATATATGAAAATCACGAAGGATTAAAAATAAAAATAGTATTTTCTAATCTAGGAATACTCTTTTTCGATAGTTAACTTGCAAGGTTAGTCGACTAATCTAACCAGTTTGCAAAAGCTTTAAGAATGCAGAAATGATAAATATTGAAAGTAATTATGATACCAGATATTTTATACTGATTGAGACCTTTGATAGGTCTTACTCTAGTTTCCTTGGGTTGCAAGGGATTCTACTAGTTCTTGTTGTTCAAATCTAATTACAAGA
This sequence comes from Capsicum annuum, assembly GCF_002878395.1. Taxonomy (NCBI): domain Eukaryota; kingdom Viridiplantae; phylum Streptophyta; class Magnoliopsida; order Solanales; family Solanaceae; genus Capsicum; species Capsicum annuum. The sequence goes on from NW_025876981.1 coordinate 1,417, forward strand.
ATTGAGTTAAACTTTTTGGCTATAACTCACAATTGCTCTTCCTTATCACTTTTTGATAAGTGACTCACCAACTATGTGTTTCGATCCCCTCTTTATGAATACACAATAAATCATAAGAGAATACAATGCTTGAATAAAGTAGAGCAAATAACTAGAGAAGGTTGAGACAAAGGTATATCTCTTTCTTTGTCTGCCATTATTTAATAGTAGTGATTGGACTACTATTAGTTGTTGAAAGATTTAAATAATAAGGCAACCCAAAAGATTTGATCCTTAAAAAATAAATGAAAAATATCCTCTTTTGAAAAATACGGTTGCACCATAAATAGTCTCTTCAATGAAGCACAAAGCCTAAAATAGGGATTTTAGCAATCTTGAATGAGACCTATTTTCTTTGGCAAAAGATGCTGAATTAATGCCAATGATTTAATCATGGTCCTTTTCTTTTTGAGTTTTATTATAGAATATACTTTTAACAGATTTTCTTTCCTTGTTTGTAAGTATTCACTTGTGAGTGTGTATGACACAGATCTCGAGAGGTTCAGGGACACATTTGAACTTGAATTAGTAGCTTTAAGTTCAAAGAGCCACTACTAAAAAAAAGCTAAAATCGACCTAAAAAGGAGGTCAGATAAAACCAACCTCCTGAGACTTTTGTCATTTTTTTAGCTCCAAAAATTTTAAAAAATGTAAACTAACCTTTGGAGGTTGATTTTCTTAGTGCAAATAATTGAAAAAATGCAAATTGATCTTCGTAGGTCGGTTTTTTAAAAGTAAAAAATAGCATAGCTGACTTCTCGAGATCGGTTTTGCAATTTTCTTTTTTAAAATTGACTTCTTTAGGTAAGTTTTTTTCGTACCTTGGATGGTATATTTTATTATTGTAAGTTTTAAAAGCTGAGACCTCTGGAGGTCGGAATTTTCCAACAAAAACAAAAATAAAAAACTAAAGAAAAAGTCCTTTAGGGGCGATTTTACCAACCTCTGAAAGTCCCATTGGTTTTGCGACCAAACTTTTTTCGACTTACGTGTGAGAAATCGACCTTGGAAGGCCAATTTCCACTCTTTTTAGTAGTGAGTTGGCCAAAAAGTCAATCATAAGTACATATGATAAATTTAAGGAAAAGGTGTTAAATTTATCCCTCCATTTTATAAAATTGGCTAAACATACCATTCGTTCAATTTGGGGCCAA
>NW_025876982.1:0-3134 GCF_002878395.1 Capsicum annuum
AAATTACAAAAATCCTATCTATACAGTTTTTGTTGGACTCCTGACTTAAGTTTCATCACCCTATTCTTCAGGCGGGCTCCTGACTTGCAATTTCTTCAATTTGTTTCTTGCCTTTCAATTTCTACACCCTGTTCTCTAGGTGGGTTCCTGACTTGCTATTTCATCAACTTGTTGTTATGCTTTTCAATCTCTACACCCTGTTCTCCAGGAGGGTTCCTGACATGCTATTTTTCAATTTGTTTAACTTTTAATTTCTTCACCTTGTTGCTTGGTTTTCCATTTATTCTCCCTCTGCTTCGGGCAGGCTCCTTAAATTACATCAAAACTGGTAAGAAGATTATCCCAAAAAAAAATTATTATAAAGAGAAACTTTGTTTTCCAGAAAAGTAAAGTTCCAAACACAAGAATTAAATTTTGCCCCGGTTTACCATCAGAAGACTTGTGGGAAAGTCGCATCATACCTACTTGCTTGTTGAAATGATAAATCAATACTCTGACCAAGAAATGTATCTCTTAAGATTAAAATTGAATGACCAAGACTAGGAAGTGTGTCTCCTAAGAATTAAAGTGAGGAATTCTGACTAGAAAGTGCGTCTTCTAGAGATAGAAGTTTAAATTAAAAAGCATGCTACTTGACAAATGAAAACTAGCAAGGAAGTGTGTCTCCTAAGGATTAAGTGCAATAACTCGACTAGAAAGTGCATTTTCTAGAAATGAAGGGGACTGACTCAACTAGAAAGCATTACCCAAAAAGCAAAGTTTGAATTACCCAATCAAGGAAGTGCATCTCCTTACCAATGTTGCTTGAATTATCAAAACAAGGAAGTGGATCTCCTTACCAATGCCACTTGAATTACCGAAAGAAGAAAGTGCATCTTTTTACCAGTACCGCTTGAATTACCCAAACAAGGAAGTGCGTCTCCTCGTAAATGTCACTTGAATTTTCCAAACAAGGAAGTGTTTCTCCTTACAAATGGTTCTTGAACTACCCATATTGAGAAGCAAAGAAACAAAGAGAAGCAGTCCAAGAGTAAAAATTGAGTTTGGCCATGAAGTGTTTGGAAAAATCTATTGCTTTCGATGAAATTGAGTAAACAGATGATTAGCAGGTTGCAACAAATGCCACAATTGATGGAAAAGCAAACTGATATATACATCTGTTGCAACAGATTGTCCATATGTTGTAAGTTATCTGACAGATGAAATATATTTTGTTACATATTACCAATCTGTTTCTTTCGAAAATACAACAAAAAGATAAAATGTTGTATTTAGATCCGTTCTTTTAAATTTACATATTAATAAAACCACCAGGTTTATTTAAGTAACACCACACACAACACATAAATCCCGAATAGTTTGCGTCAGATGTGGAGTTTGTTACATTAGATATAGAGTCTGATGCAATAAATATGAAGTCTATTGGAATACATAGCAGCCTTGCTGGTGGTTTGATTTGTTCCATCAGTTGCTCCGTCTATTGCAACATCAAAAACAGCATAAACTACAAACAACAAATAAAAAACATCAATAACTAAGAAAACAACATCATTTATTCCAACAACATCATCAACTATAAAGAAGCATACATCCTATGTTCCAACACCATCAACAACAAGGGACGGACCCACATGGAGTCCTACGGGTGCGCGAGCACAGACTGAACTCGTATCGAACTTTATATATATATATGTGGAAATACAGAAAAAAATGTATATAATCTAATCAGTGAGCACCCATAGTAAGAGTTGTTTGGTTAGCATAGTTGTTGTTTATGGGTGCTTAAGGCTATTTATTTCTTTTGATCTTGAGTTCAATTCCCACTCAACAGACATTTTTTTAATTTTTGTAACCAACTCTTCTCTTCTTATTCACTTTAAACTTTTTATTTTTTTTCTCCCTTACTCTTTTTGTTGATTGTTTGGACTCCACTATTTTTAAGATAAGAAGCACCCACCGTCTAAACCACACCACACCACAAGTTCCAATAATGCCAAACCCAACAACAACACCACACCACAAGTTCTAACAATTCCAGCCCCACCAACAACATCAATAACAGTATCAACAACAAAGAAACAAACAAAATACATAAAAAAATGATACTGCCAACAAGGCTTTTAAACTTCTCCCAACAGATGACTTTTTTTCGCATCTTATAATAAAAATTCTCGGTATATTTATACAAAAATTAAAAGTTCCTTCAAATTTTTTAAATAAATATGATATGGGAAAATGGTAATTAAATAAACAAAAAGATGTAAAGAAAGTTGCAAGAAGAAGACAAGAATGAAAGAGCAATAGTGAATCATATTATACAATGTCAAAAGGGGGTCAAAACAACAATTTCAGTCAAGGAATATAAGATATGGATATCGATCGGTTTAGATCCAAACAAAAACTTTTGAGAAAGAGGAGAGAAAAAAAGGTTGTGATAACTCTAAAGAGGATAGAAAGAAAAAAGATGAGAGATTTAGGGCTGAAGGAGAGGAGGGACGAGATGAGATAATTCTAATTTCTAGATGTACTACCCTTAATATTAAATTACTAAACAAAGTGTATTTATTCAAATTTATATTTACAAAGCCTAATTAATAAGGCTAATTTGGTAGTAAAATAAATCCCTAATTAATATTTTCTTGATGGGAGTGCCAAGTTAATATGAAAAGGAAGAAGTATTAGGGGTTTCAATATTCATTAATTAATATTCACTAATAATTTGAGGGGCACAAGGAAGAAAATGGGTGACATTGAAACAACAGGACAATACTACTCAATGAGATTTTTGAGTTATCCAAGAAATATTTTTTACCGCCTTTAGTACTAATACTACTTTATCTACTCAGACAACAGCTTGGTTTAAAATTAAAAGAAAATAAAAAGATTTTCAAACAGATATGGCGTCTGTTGCAACAGATTTAGATATCTTTTGAGAAATCCCAATAGTTCAGTCATCTGTTACAACAGATGGAAATGTCATTTGATAACTAAATCAGAAACGTCATCTATTACATCAGATATCAATATCTGTTTGAAAATTTCCAACACCTCAGTCATTCGTCATAACAGATGCAAATGTCTATTTGATAATTAAATAAGAAATGTCATCTGTTGCAACAGATATTGTTATCTAT
>NW_025876983.1:0-1430 GCF_002878395.1 Capsicum annuum
ACAAACTCCGATCAAGCTGAAGGTACCGTTCTTTCCTAAATCATGCACTTTTGATAAAAGTTGCAGTAGTTCAGCTGTCATTTATTATGTGTTCAGCTGTATTTTCTTGAATTTATGCATTCTATGTTGCATTCGAAGTGAGAAACGATGTGGTGATGAGTCTAACGAAGGGTTTCAGCTGTATTCTCTATTCCCTATCTAATCTTGGCATATCTAGAATTTTTCGAGAATGAATTTTAAATTTTTCGAGCATAATGTCACAGATTATGACACACAATTGCGTAGAGTATCGAATAATCTTTCCAACGATATGTGGATCATCCAAAACGGACACCCGAGCGACGAGTTATGAACATTCCGATTGAACCGTGAATAGTAGTGAACAGTAAAAAGTGCAGGAAAAAGTACTGAGGCCTGGCGTATTTTTACTCTAAATTTAAATGATCATAACTCCTTGTACATAATTATCTGGGTGATCTACTATATATCAATGGAAAGCTCTGCGAGTCCTCTTTCCAATGAATTTGGTTTCATCCCATTTGTCTATCGGAGCAAAAAGTTATGGTCGATCTACTTCAGCCTATCAAAAGTGAATTTTTGGGTCAACTTCAAACGATCATAATTGTCCGTACACAATGATCTGGGTGAGATACTATATATCAACGGAAATATATGAGATTCTTCTTTCTAATATAAATTGGTTTCATCCAATTTGGATATCCAAGTAAAACATTATGGTTGATCTACTACAGACTATCAAAACGGTCCACCAAAGAACAAATTCGAGAATTATTTGATTTTTTAGGGGCTTTTTGGTCATTCCCCCTCACCCAAAATCCGTCCAAACCCTATATTAAAGCCTATTAGAAGCATTATATGTTATATTTCATCGAATTCCCTCAAAAAGAAAACCCTAAGCTCCTACATCCAACTTCAAGAACCTCCAAAGTTTACCATTAATTCTGCAAATTTATTCAAGATTCCAAGTTCCTAGTTCAAGAACTCCAAGAACCATCATTCAAAGGAACGATTAACATCTCAAAAATGAGTATCGATCTAAAGTTTACCATTCAAGGTATGTGGGGTTTTTCAATAAGAACTCTCTTTCGTTCTTGTGCCCAAAAGTAATTTTCTTTACAAAGGCATGATTTTTATTTGGGTTTTACGAATTTGAAACATGAACCCATATCTTATGATGATTATTATGAATTCTTGATGTTTATGATTTTGAAAGATGAATTTACATGTGCAGAGATATAAAGCATGAATCTTGAATGATATTTATCATGTTTATCGTGGTGAATCCCCATTGGAAATTGTGTTTTTTTAGAAAGTTTGTGTTATAAGAACATTGATGTTTAATATTTGAGATATTTTGAATGATTTGACCTTTTGGTCTTAATGGAGTTGTTTTAAACTCGAGTGTGAAG
>NW_025876984.1:0-1256 GCF_002878395.1 Capsicum annuum
GCCTCTGTAAAGAAAATTACTTTTGGGCACAACAATGAAAGAGAGTTCTTATTGAAAAACTCCACATACCTTGAATGATGAACTTTAGATCGATACTCATTTTTGAGATGCTAATCGTGCCTTTGAATGATGGTTCTTGGAGTTCTTGAACTAGGAACTTGGAATCTTGAATAAATTTGCAGAATTAATGGTGAACTTTGAGGTTCTTGAAGTTGGATATAGGAGCTTAGGGTTTTCTTTTTGAGGGAGTTTGATGAAATATAACATCTAATGCTTCTAATAGGCTTTAATATAGGGTTTGGATGGATTTTGGGTGAGGTGGAATGACCAAAAAGCCCCTAAAAATCAAAAAATTTCTCGAATCTGTCCTTTGGTAGACTGTTTTGATAGTCTGAAGTAGATCAACCATAATATTTTACTCCGATATTCAAATTAGATGAAACCAATTTCATTAGAAAAAGAACTCTCATATCTTTCCATTGATATATAATATCTCACCCAGATCATTGTGTACGAGGAGTTACAATCGTTTGAAGTTGACCCTAAAATTCACTTTTGATAGGCTAAAGTAGATCGACCATAACTTTTTGCTCCGATAGAAAAATTGGATGAAACCAATTTCATTGGAAAGAGGACTCGCAGAGCTTTCCGTTGATATATAGTAGATCACCCAGATTATTATGTACAAGGAGTTATGATCGTTTAAAGTTGGAGCAAAAATACGCCAGGCCTCAGTACTTTTTCCTGCACGTTTTACTGTTCACTACTAATCACGATTCGATCGGAATGTTCATAACTCGTCGCTCGGGCGTCCGTTTTGGATGATCCACATATCATTGGAAAGCTTATTCAATACACTACGTAATGGTGGATCATAATCTAAGACATTTCTCACAAGAAATTTATAATTCATTCTAGAAGATAGAACCCAGCACGTTTACGTACAAAATTTCAACGAAAAATTTCTCAAGGTATTACATGTAATTACCATGAGATTAATTGAAACTGTGATTGAACTTATTAATTCATGTTTAATTCTAGTTAAATCAATTTGGTTATTACTAATATAATGGCTTAATTGAATCAATAGATGACTAATATGTTGCAAAAGATGAGTAATCTATTGAAAATGACCAAACAAATAAAGACATCTGTTGCAACAGATTAGTCATCTATTGCAATAAATTAGTAATCTGTTGGAAATGACAAACAAATAAAGTCATATGTTGCAACAGATTCGTTATCTGTTGGAAATG
>NW_025876985.1:0-2535 GCF_002878395.1 Capsicum annuum
TCCAATGAAATTGGTTTCATCCAATTTGTCTATCGGAGCAAAAAGTTATGGTCGATCTACTTCAGCCTATCAAAAGAGAATTTTTGGGTCAATTTCAAACGATCATAACTCCTCGTACACAATGATCTGGGTGAGATACTATATATCAATGGAAAGATATGAGAGTCCTCTTTCTAATGAATTTGTTTTTATCTAATTTGGATATCGGAGTAAAACGATATGGTTGATCTACTTCAGACTATCAAAACAGTCCACCAAAGGACAGATTCGAGAATTATTTGATTTTTAGGGGCGTTTTGGTCATTCTCCCTCACCCAAAATCCGTCTAAACCCTATATTAAAGCCTATTAGAAGCATTGTATGTTATATTTCATCAAATTCCCTCAAAAAGAAAACCCTAAGCTCCTACATCCAACTTCAAGAACCTCCAAAGTTCACCATTAATTCTGCAAATTTATTCAGGATTCCAAGTTCCTAGTTCAAGAACTTCAAGAATCTCCAAAGTTCACAATTAATTCTGTAAATTTATTCAAGATTCTAAGTTCCTAGTTCAAGAACTCCAAGAACCATCATTTAAAGGCACAATTAACATCTCAAAAACGAGTATCGATCTAAAGTTCATCATTCAAGGTATGTGGGATTTTTTTAACAAGAACTCTCTTTCGTTCTTGTGCCCAAAAGTAATTTTCTTTACAAAGGCATGATTTTTATTTGATTTTTATGAATTTGAAGCATGACCCATATCTTATGATGATTATTATGAAATCTTGATGTTTCTGATTTTAAAAGATGAATTTACATGTGTGGAGATATAAAGCATGAATCTTGAACAATATTTATCATGATTTTGGTATTTGGATCGTGAATCCCCATTGGAAATTGTTTTTTGAGAAAGTGTATGTTATAAGCACATTAATGTTGAATATTTGAGATATTTTGAATGATTTGATCTTTTGGTCTTAATGGAGTTGTTTTGAACTCGAGTGTGAAAGAAATCCACAATGTGGTTGATTTTGATAGATGAGAAGCATGATGTCTACCGATGTATATTTATATATTACTGAAATTATTTTGTTGTGGATTGTCTTTGAAATGATCTGAGCTAAGTTTGAGAGAAATCTTTAGCACTAAGTGGGAGGTATAAAGCGACCTTACTTCCCTAGAACTACGTGCCCCCGTAGGAGTGAGCCTGAGGCTAAGTTATATAGTGATCACTAGTTTGTGTGGATTTGATATCGATAGTCCTACTTTGATGGCAAGGATAGGACGGCTCTCCCCAACGTGGGTTGTACGTTGGACTCCATGTAGCTCACATGGTTTATGTCGGTTATAGGATCTCCCAGTGTGTGTGTGTTTCCGTGTGTCTATGGTGAATGGTGAAGTGATTTGAAAGTGAAATTATGAAATTTATTCTTTTGAAAGATTTAAATGGTATTTACATTATGAGAATTGATATTCTTGATGAACCGAAAGTGATTGACAAATTATATGATGACTCACATGTGTTATTGTACTTATTTCATCCTCTCATGATTAGATAATTTTCTTAGGCTATGTGAGTCCTTCATACATCTTGTATATTTCTTATAAATATTTATGATTATGATGTTTATACAACTGCATACACCCCCATATACTCGGTTCTTTTCCATGGTACTGACCCACATCTTCGGATGTGAGCTGCATTTTCTCAGAATGTAAGTTTAGGTGCTCAGTTCCAGGTTCGACAGTGATTCTTTGGGCATGCTATTCTACATCCTCTGTCATGGTGAGTCCTCATGTTCTGAGGACGTGATGTCTGATGTTGGTTTCACAAAATTGTTTACATTTGATAACTGAGTATGAGTTAGTTGGGGCATATCTCAATGGCTCGTTGGTTTTATTGATTTTCTTAGTGGCTTGTTAGACTAGTATAGATGTTGGGGGTTGACTAATAAGTCATATTTTGTTATCTTTCTGAAATTCTTTTATTCTTCGATGATGATTACTCTGTTGATATTTGAGGTTTTTTTATGGAAACCCCGTTGATTTGTGTTGAACTAAATAAAAATGGCTCAAAGGGTTAGCTTGGGGCTACTCGTAGCCTCAAGTACCATGTGACACTCCGGGACTGTTTTCCAGGGCGTTACAAACTTAGTATCAGAGCCTAAGGTTTGAAGGTGTCCTAGGGAGTCTGACAAGCCACATCAAGTAGAGTCTTGATCATCAGTGTGTAGCGCACCACATCTATGAGCAAGAGGCTACAAGACATTTTAGGAAAAAATGTGATTCTTTCTTTCAGAAGTCTATCGTGTTTAAAGTATTTCTCTGCTATTGATTCATGCTCTCCTATCTTTCGGGTTAACTAATGCCCCAGCAGCTTTCATGGACCTCATGAATCGAGTGTTCAGACCATATCTGGATATATTTGTCATAGTGTTCATCGATGATATACTGGTGTACTCCCATAGTGAGGATGAACATTCTGATCATCTTCGAACTGTCTTGTAAACCCTTAGAGATCACAAGTTTTTTGCCAAGTTCAGTAAGTGTGAG
>NW_025876986.1:0-2082 GCF_002878395.1 Capsicum annuum
GAATTTATCACCCAAATTTAACCCATATAGAATTTATCACCCAACCTCGAGTAGAATTGATTTTCTCACTATCCACATAAACAAGAGCAGACCAATCATGAGGTTTATATTAAAATCCATAAACATTCATTTAGAAAAAGAGATTCTTGCTCTTCATGGACGAAAAGAGTCCATGAATGAACACTATGCATACCTTAGTTCATGATTTTGTGAGGATTGACAGCGAAACATTGTTGAATTCGAATCCCCAATAGCAACACTAGCTTGTTCATGAAAGAAACTTGTGAGGAACTATTATATTTTTTATGTAGAATAGCTAAATCACGTGGCCATTGGGTTTAAAAAGGGGTAAACAATTGACCCATTTAACCGTTGGATGCCTCTTTTAAAATTGTAAATATTTCCCAAACGGCATCTTTAGCCCGACACGGCACTGTTACGCCCTTTCGCGCTACTTTAACAATTAGGAAATTAAGGGATGGCGCGACGCGGGGCTAGCACGTTGCCACATCCTTTGTGACCTGGAATTTTGGCACGATGTGGTGGAAATAGCGCTGAGACACTGGAAAATGGATAATTCTAAACTTGGACTGGGGTTTGCCAGCTGCCATTTCCTCTTGTGGCACGGTGTGCCATTGATTATTATGCTGATGTTTTACGATAGAAACTTAAAATAGTCATAACTTTTGACCCGGTTATCAGATTTGGATAAATATTATGGGCATTAAAAATATTATTGAATTTCCCACATGACTTGTAAATTCCTCTTGGATAAACCGCTATTCAATTTTGAAGAAAATATTAGAATTTCTTGATCAAAGATATTGTAGAATCTATATGTATAACAATTTATCTAGTCATTTCATCAAACATACTGTAGGTGTGGTACATGTAAATATCGTTTTACAATAAATAATCATTATGGTACAATTCTATTTTAATCATTCTAGGGTTTAGTCATACGTTTGCATGAATCTATATCTATAATAATTTAACCCAAATAGAATTTGTCAACCAACATTGAGTAAAATTCAATTTCTAACCATCCACATGAACAACAGCAGCCCAATCATAAGATTTATAACAAAATCCTTAAACTGGAATATAGCAAAAGGGATTCTTGGGCCTCAAGGAATAAACGAGTCCATGAATGAACACAATGCATACCTTCATTATTGATTTCATGAGGATTGACGGTGAAACATTCTTGAATACGAATCCCGAATAGAAACCCTACCTTGTTCTTGAGAGGAGCTTGAGAAAAAGTAGTATATTTTTGGTGAAGAATAGGTAAATCACGTGGCCACTTGGTTTAAAAAGGGGTAGACAATTGACCCTTTTAACCCTTGGATGCATCTTTTAAAATTGTAAAAATTTCTCAAACTAGACGTTTAGCGTGAGGAGGTTCTGACAGGCCGTGTCCCTGTCGCGCTGTGTCGCTTCATTTTGACAATTAGGAAATTAAGGGATGGCGCGACGCGGGGCTATCGCGTTGCCCTTACTTTTTGGCCTTGAACTTTGCTGCAATTCGGGGGAAATAGCGCTGAGACACTAGAAAACGGATAATTCTAAATTTGGGACCGGGCGCGATGCGCTATAATCGCGGACCCCTACTGAAATTTTCCAAATGCCATTTCTTCTTGTGGCGCGCCGCGCCACCGACTATTATGGTGATGTTTTATGAAGAGAACTTGAAATAGTCGTAACTTCTGACTCGGTTATCGGATTTGGGCAAATCATGGTACTTGGAAAGATTATTGAATTTCCCACATGACAACCATGGAAAAAACATCATTCAATTTGGAAGCTAATACTTGACATTCTTGATCAAACATATTGTAGAATCTATATGTATAATAATTTATCTAGGCATTTAATCAAACATATTGTAGGCATGGTACATGTAAATATCGTTGTACAATAAATAAACATTATGGCACAATTCTAATTTCATCATTCTAGGGTTTAGTCATAGGTTTGGATGAATCTATATCTATAATAATTTAACCCTCATAGAATTTATCACCCAATATTGAGTAAAATTTAATTTCTAACTATCCACATGAACAACAGCAGCCCAAT
>NW_025876987.1:0-33856 GCF_002878395.1 Capsicum annuum
TGGTGTCACAGAGTAAGAACATAACTAGTACAACTCGAGATCAAAATACATAAGATATCAAAAATAGAAACAACTTTGTATCGGAATACAAATAAAGAAATACTCTAAAGATGCAAAAGCAGTAGTCAACTCCAGACATATGGAATCAACTGCTACATCAAAAATCTCTTAATGTCTCCTAAATTAACCACTGTAAGGTACACTAGAACCTGGAGCTGCACTAAAAGAGCATAGTAGGGGTGTGTAGAGTCTATTTTTATTTTGTACGTATCATAGGTCAACTGAGAAAAGTAGAAAATAAAGCATACAAAATACACACTAAGGGCACATCATCTGTAACTAGAAAAAGTACCAATTGGTAGCCCACACCATATCCACTGAAGATTCTATAATAATCATATACACCAAAGCAATTTGAAGAATGGAATACAATTATATATATATTACACATAAAAGTACAAAGGAAAAAATACATAGGCAGGGTATACATAAAGGGAGATAAAGCAACACAAACAAAGGTACAATGCAGGTAAAATACAATAAAGATGATGATGTGATGCATGAGGTTGTCACACAACCTCCGTATACACCTACGGAGCTAAAGCTTCCCGATGTAGGACCCATGGGGGGGGGGGGGGGGGGTTCATCAACCTATATACAATAAATATTAAATACCAATACCTATATCTCCTCTTTGGCACATACTTTGGTAGAGGATTTTTAAGTCACATTTTCTATTAGAAAAAATTAGTGTTTCCAGTATTTTCAAAATTTTCACAGTGGTACAAATGTTTAATGAATAAATATGATATGAGTATGTAATGGCACAACCAACCAATATACCAACAAAGTGGAAAAAAATGCACTCATTTTTTCAACCATCCATGAATGTAACATAATTCATATACCAATAGAATAAAATAGATTAAGAGTCACCGTTGATACCTTAACTAAGGTGGATTTAAGAACCTTAATGTTGTTATTCGGGCTTAACTAGTCTTGTTTTCTCTTATGCTTAATGAGTAATTCCTGGTAGAAATAAGGTTCAAAGTGTGATGTAATGTAAATTTAGTGTCCATAGGGTTTTCATAGTGAAATTAGATCAAAACCCCAAGTAGATGAGTAAGGGACAAAGGCTAGTACTCTTAGCTTAAGCTATAGCCTTTTCTAGTTTTTGATCTTAAATTATTGGTTGTTTTGTGATCTAACCTATAGTGATTGATGTTGTAGGAAGATTGGGAGTTAATAATAATGAAAAAGGGATTCTAAAAAATCTGGAAAACAAGTGGAAACAATACCACAATGCATTTACTTAAAGTACAAAAACCATTGGCAAGCCTTGATCAAAGTTGGAGTTTTTGGAGTGCTTGGCGTGCCACTTTGCCTAGGTGCCGCAATATGGTTGTAACACACCCATGGCCACTTCCTTGGTGTTAAATTATAGTGAACCACAGTTTTTTGGTGTGCCATTATCCTTACATGGCACGATATTGGTGTTGCACGCCTGTAGGTTAAAAACGTCTTTGGTGGTCCTAGTATAAATAGGACTCTTTGATTTTTTTTTTTGGAAACCATGGACGACCTTGGAAACTGAAGGTAAGCTGAAAAAAAGTTAAATTTGGGTTTTTATACCTTAATTTTATTTGTTTATGGATTTTAACATGTATTCACTCATTGCAATTGCGTCCATGAGCGGCTAAACACCTTTTTTAGGGGTTAAGGCCAAGAACATGAGTATTATGGTTATGAATTATTTCATTTTGGTTTTTTATCATATTCGATTTTTTATTTATCCTTTTTATCACTATTTTAAGGGTTTTCTACCCTTAGAATACATGCATAATCATATTGTGAATTCGAAAAGAGGAACAAGAGGATAAAATGTCGGATAGATAGAATAGAATTGTAATATTCTGATTAATTTAAGTTATAAATTGTATTTAGGGAAGTAATATACCTATGTTGTCTATTTGGATCAAGTAAGGGATGAAATATGAATGTACTTAACTTAGTTCTCACATCCCCGCTCAACAATGTAGTTATGGAGCTAAGTTAGATAATAGACTAGAGGTTCAGAAGGCCATACTCATAGTATGAACCCGGTGAACCAAAAACCAAGAGTACCAACCAAAACAATGAATTTTATAGCATAATATGATTGTTCGCAATGACTTAGACCTATTCTTTTTCCCATAATTGTTCAACCCTTCACTTTATGTCATTGTTTAGTTAATTCTTAATACTAACTTTCAATTAATCTTTTGTTATGTAGCACTTGATTAATCTTAATAATTGAACTAATATTGGATAGTTGTTTAACACAAGCCTATGTAGGATCGATACTTGGATTTGTTGGGCCATTTTACTACTTGTTGGACAATGTACACTTGCATGTGCGATTGGGAACAACAAAATTTTCATGCCGTTGTAGGGGACTTGCAATTTGGCAAACATCATAGTTTTAGTTTTAATTTTTTTAGTTTTTTGTGTTTTTCACTTTGTATTAGTTACTGAATTTGCATGCACGAGTTTAGCAGGCTAGAAATCTGGAAAGAGATAGGGAGTTGGTTGAACTAGACTCCATTTCTATGCAATGCTTTCATCAAAAAAGGAGAGAAACAATCCTTCTTTATCACTTCCAATAAATTCATGGAGAATAAGATATTCATACTCCTACGCATAAGGATCCATAAGACCATAGATAGTTCGCTAAGTGGCAGTCCCACTTACGACTAATGTGACATCCACCATTCAAAGACAAGTACTTAGAGGTAGATTTAAATTGAAGAAGAACATGGTGCAGCTTTTGCTTGGAAGTGGACAATTCAATAAGCTATTACATGAAGATCTATAGGTCCGCTTGCAGAACTCTATGGAGATCAATGACATATTCATCCCTATGGGTACATCACCTGATTATATAAGGCAGACCCTCTTTCCCTTTTTTAGGGAAGCAAAGATGTGGTTACATGCTTAGACAGAAGCTTCTATCACATATTGGGATACTTATCTCGAAAGTTCATTATCTAATTCTTCCTATCTAAAAAGATTACAAGACTATATAGTAAGATTTTATGCTTTAAGTAGTGGCCAAATGTGTTCACGGATCACAAAAGTTTGTAGTATGTGTTTACTTAGAGGGAGTTAAATCCTCATCAGAAAAGGTGGTTAAAATTATTTAAGGATTATGATATGAGTGTGTTGTATCACCCAGGCAAGGCCAAGGTAGTGGCAGACGCCCTTAGTAGATTATCTATGGCTAGTGTTGCTCATATGGAGAATAATAAGAGACAGTTAGTTTTAGAAGTTTAGCGATTAGACAAATTGGGTGTGTGGTTGGTTGACTCAGTGGAAGGTAACATTTGGGTTCAGAATTGTTCAGAACGTTCTCTATTTTTTAGAGTGAAAGAAAAGCAGGACAAGGATCCTAGTTTGGTGAAACAGAAGGGTTCAATTAAATACCAAAAGGTAGAGGTTTTATCCCAAGAAGGAGATGGTGTGTTGAGATACCAAAGTAGATTGTGTGTTCTATGTATTGAATATTTGAGGCAGTGGATCATGGCAAAAGTGCATGGTGCACATTACTCCATTCATCGAGGAACCACCAAGATGTACCATCATTTGCAAGAAGTCTATTGGTGGAGCAGTATGAAGAGAGATATAGCAAAGTATGTAGCTAAGTATGCAACTTACCAATAGGTTAAGGTGGAAGGCCAAAGACCTGGTGGCATATTGCAGTAGTTTGGTATTCCTACTTGAAGTTAGAAGAGGTGAATATGGAATTTATGATTGTATTACCCTATTCGCATCAACAACATAATTGGATATAGGTTATTATAGACAAATTGACCAAATCAACTAATTTCTTGTGAGTTCAGATATCCTACACAGCTAAAGAATATGCTAAGATATACATCAGAGAGTTGGCTAGATTGCATGGAGTTACTTTGTCTATATTTTAAGATAGGTGTACTCAGTTTGCCTCTCAGTTTTGGAAAACATTTATGAAGGGTATGGGTATGCAAGTTCAACTCAGTTCATCTTTTCAGTCGCAGACGGATGGTCAGGTAGAGTGGACCATTCATACCTTAAAAGATATATTAAAGGCATATGTTCTTGATTTCAAAGGTAGTTGGGTTGGTCACTTTTCATTTATTGAGTTACCATGCTAGTATTCTAATGTCTTAATTTAATGGTCTGTATGGGTAAAGATATAAATTGCCAGTCATTTGGATCGAAGTGGGTGAGGCCACTTTGATTGGGCCAGATATGGTGTTTGAGGCCATGGAGAAATTTCAGGTGATTTGGGAGAGAATGAAAGCAGCTCAAAGTCATTAGAAATCTTATGTAGATGTAAGAAGGAAAGATCTTGTGTTTGAAGTAAATGATATTGTGTATTTGGAGGTTTCACCCATGAAGAGGGTGAAGAAATTTACAAAAAGTGGGAAGTTTAGTTCACTATATGTAGGCCCCTACAAGATTTTGAGTTGTATTGTGAAGGTAGTGTATGATCTTGAGCTTTTTGCAGACTTATCATCAGTCCATTCAGTGCACCACATGTCCTTGTTGAAGAAATTCATGGATGATTCAGTTGTTGTAGTCCCTCTAAAAAGTACAGATATTCATAATAGCCTTCCAAACGAAGAAGTTCTAGTAGAGATTCTCGATCATCAGATCCATAAACTAAGGAACAAATAAGTTCCCTTAGTCAAAGTTCTATGGTAAAATTAGTTTGTTGAGGGAGATACTTGGGAAGTAGAAGCAGACATGCGTACCAATTATCCTCACCTCTTTTCCACAAACTTAGATTCAACCGAAGGTAACAATCTTCCTTAATTTAGTTCTTTTCCAGTCTCAGATTCAACTATATATGTGGCGCCCCACAGTTTTCTCATCTTGATATCACTTGATAGTATGGTCGGAGGGTCAATCTTCTGAAAAAATTTTTAAGTATCGAAAGGACTTAGTCATATTTTTAACCCCTAACCTTTTTTGATTTTATTTTCAACCTTCCGAACCTCAGAAAGTTAATTTTTAGGTTGTTTCATGTTCGGGGGAGTAAAGGCATGTGTCAAGAAATTTTCAGATTTTTCGGACAACGTTAAAGGTATTTTTGGACGTTGGAAGTAGTGAATCGATGTGAAGTCGATACGCCGCATCAATGGTCGCATCGATGAAGAAGTAAACCAATGTGATACCGATGCATCGTGTCGGTTGGTGCGTTGGTGCCCAGTTTGTAAATTTATTTTAAATAAATGCCTTTGGGGAGGGAAATTCAGTCATTTTTCTTCATCATAACTCTACCATAACACGAAATTAAAAAGTGCTTAGGAAAAAATATCATCAAAAACTACTCTTATCATCTCAAATCAAAACCCTAGCCCCTCCTCAATAAATCAAGTGTCGTCTTGGAAGCCAAGGATTTTAAGAACTTAAATTTGATTTGGATTTCACTCTTCCTTCTAAGCAATCTAAGGTACGTATGATTTTCTTAAAACTATTTGGGCATAAAGAAATTGTTCAACAACTTTTAACATTGTGAAATCATGAATTTTGAAGGGATTTTAGAATTTATATTACAATGGTACTTGATGAATTCTTTGATTAAATCACTGTTTTGGTCATGTGGCCTTTCCCACCAATTGATTTGAAATCTTATATATATATATATATGTATGTGGTTAAAGTTGATAATTGAATTGAGAGCATAACTATTTATGCTTCCTCACATGTTGAAATACCTCTTGATTTTTACAATGTTATTTTGAAGCATGGTATTAATATTCCTGACTATTGTTGAGTGATGTATGATTGATCTTTCAATTAATGAGATGGGTTTTTTATGTTGATAAATGTTGAATATACAATGGATGATTGCATGGTTTTCAAAAAATACATGACCACTACATGTTCGTTAATGATTGAAAGGAATGATTTTACATAGTTTGATAAATATATTGAAGAATGAATCTTCTTGAATTATTTAAAGTTAGGTGGTCTAAACCTTATGTTTTTAGAGACAAAACTGTGATAAGATTTTTATGACTCAGAAACATGACTTGCAAGCCTAAGTATGATGATACCAATTCAGATAATTCAATAGTAACACAGAACAAAACAGAATGTGGATTTTTCTTCAGATTTTTAGATTTGAACATAAAATGATACATGTTCAAAATAGGCTAAAAATGGTCATAAAGAGATGTTAGGTGGTTACCTGAAGAAGGCACGAGTCCAGAAAAATCATTTTTCAAAATCATGTTTTACCGATATGGAATTGTTATGTCTCCTAGAGGGATTATACACTGGCCTAGTTCTCTGTGGTATACCAGTATCAGAAACTCCAACTCTTGTGGCAAAATTGGGTTGAGGGCTTGGCCTCCGAGTTAAGGAGGGACTCCATATAGCCCGTGGGGTTGTAGAATTGTAGGGTGGTTCACCTAACTCAAAAGTAATACAAATATCAGAACTACATTGGCAAGAATGCTTTATGAATACCAAAGAATTGCACATGTGTTTTAAACTATATCATGCAAGATATTTTGATTACTTCCTCTAATATATTTTATATATATAAATGCATTATTTTGGATTTCTCTGCGTACCAGTATAATTGTTTTGACCTCTTATATTTCAGGGTATGAAGCTCAGTCTTGTGGTTTTACTAAGCTGTATACTTGTTCTGACAGAAGAGAAGTGTGTGAAGTTAGTGAGCGTTCATTATTTCAGAGGGCCTATTTTTTTTCTATCAGTTGTTATTTTATTTGGTTGAGGTCAACTTGGGGCCTTGTCCTAGATTCAGATAAGTTATTGATGTCTTATGTATTAGAGATTTCGCAGACAAAGAAAGATGTTGTTTAGATGTTGAAAAACTTATTTTCCATATTGTTGAACAGATTTCAAATTTATGACCATGATTCCATTTATTATAATTCCACATATTTTATTTTTTATTCAAATATTATGCATGATTGCAAGTTATAGAACGACGCTGGGGCCTCCTTATTTAGGGATGTATGTCACGGCCAGGGCCCAGTTTGGGTGGTGATAAAATTAGTATCAGAGCATGATTCATAGTCCTAGGGTGTCTGCAAAATCATATCGGGTAGAGTCCTATTTATGGGTGTGTACTGCGCCACATTCATAAGCGGAAGGCTACTAGGCATTTAGGAATGTCTTCCTTCTTTGTGATTTAGTTGTTGCTGTAGAATCTAGAATCTACCCTAATAAATGATCTCTTGTATTTCAGAAAAGCTATCATTCCTCCATATCGCTCCAATGATTTGAATGCCCAAACTGAATGTGTCCGTCCTCCCCATGGGATGAGGACACATCATAGGGCTCCCACTCCTAAATTTGTTGCTGCTTTAGGAGTCTCTCCTGCCAGACCAATCCATCCAGGTCACCCCATTATGGGACTAACCATACCCAACCTCCCCAGAGAGAGATATTGAATGCTGAGTTAAGATAGTTGATGTATATGATTGCATAGTTGGTGACTTCATAGGATCGACGATCAGAGGGTGTTGGGTCTACATCTTTTATATTTGAGGCTACACGGGTGGGTTAGTTTATGAGTTTGAACTCACCTAAGTTTACAAGTACAAGGGTGGAGGAGGATACACAAGAATTCATAGACGAGTTGGAGAAAATCTTCTGAGTAATGCACGTGTATAAAGTAGAAGGGGTTGAACTAGCTTCTTACCAAGTAAAAGAGGTAGCAAATCGGTGGTACCATGAGTAGAAATATTTGAGGAGATATAGTGCTAAGCCTTCTATGTAGGGAAAATTTTTGGAAGCCTTCTTGGAATGATTCTTTACCTAGGAGTTGAGGTAGTCCAAGGCTGAAGAGTTCATAAACCCGAAATAAGAAAAGATGGGTGTGAAAGAGTACACCCTGAAATTCAATCAAGTATCTCATTATGCTATTGAGTTGGAAGGAAACATGAGGTCCCATATGAGGAATTTTACATTTGGCCTTTTAGATGACTTGGAGTTGGAGTGTAAGGGGCAATGTTCAATTGTGAGATGGACTTCTCTAGATTGTCTATTCATATGCAGCAGGTTGAGGAGCAGAAGTAATGGGTTGCTAAAGCAAGGAATAAGGATAGGTAGGCCAAGAGGGACCGACCAGTAGACCAAAACCATAGTCAGTCCCAGAGTGGTATGTAAGACGTCGTAAAGTTCCTTTGTAGTTTGAGCCTTGAGCGTGTCAAGTGAAGAGTAATTATGGCCCTAAAAGATTAAGAAGAGACTTCTGAAGTGATTAGTTTTTTAATCTTGTTGAATTTTTCTCAAAATTACTTCTATAATTTAGATAATTGAATTATCTTTCCAACGATACCAATTTTGTCCAAATCCGGCATTGGGGCGGGAAGTTATGGCCGTATAATCGAGAGTTGTCAGAACCACCCAGGTACGACGGACAGGTTGAGTTGAGATTTAAGTTCCCCTAGTTCAAGGGTTGCAAGAACTCTCTCTCAAGAGTAAGAAGAAGAATTTGAAGCAAGTTTGTTCATCCAATTTGATAATCTAAGGTATGTGAGGATTTGAACAACGGTAATCCTTTTACCCTTGTGCCCCAAGGCTTATTTAAACTATAATTTTCTTCAATCTATGAGATTTTACATGATATTGAATTAGAGTTTTTCACCCATTTGTATTCATTGAAATATCTAGATGTTTCCCATGAATTGAAAGTCAAATAGCATGATTTTGCATGTTTTCTTAAGAAATTGAAGTTAGGTTTATACCCTATGTTATTACTCCTTAAGAATTTAAGAGTTTCAATGCTCTAGAAATTGAAGTATATGAGTATGTTGATATTTTGAGACAAATTGTTGTAACTTCCAGATTTCAACATGAATTATGAATCTATGTGCTATCTATTATGTGTTATGATGAGTTTTAACTTGAGATTGAATTATGGTTCATTAAGCCCTACTTGAGACTTGCAATTTTATGAACTATTGCTCTATAAGCACTCATGATTTTAGTATTTTGAGATTATTGAGAAATGTTTTGACCTAATGGTCATAGAGTTTTGAAATTCACTCTACCACGTGAGATTACAATTTTGATTGGTGGGTTTTTATGAACCATGAGATTATTTTGAAAGTAGATTTCCATGAGATGAGTGAGATTTACTAAAGAGAGTAGTATTTAGCACCAAGTTGGGTAAGTTACCACAGTTTCTTACCCTACAAATACGTGCCATCATAGGTTTTTGATTTTGGGCGTTAGGCCGAGATGATTTGGCTCAAGGATGAGATAAGTGATCAGAAAGTTGAGGTTATACTCCTTGGCAAGATTATGACGTGTCTCCCCAGAGTGAGGTTTCTTCCTTAGAAGGACAAGACATTGGACTCCATGTATCTCGCATTGTTTATTTCCGTTAAGAGAACCTCCCTAAGCTAAATTATTTTCATTGAGATAGAATATTTTCCCTAAAGCTTTGAGATGAGATATTTTCTAAACTGAACGAATTGCTTTTGAGTATTTTCCAAAGAAGGAAGTAGTTTTCTCTACTAATAAGAGTTGATCATCAGTTTTTATACCAAAATCATATGATTGCAAGTTCCAAATGTTTAAGTTCAAAAAATTTATATGTTCTAGAGAAATAAAGAAGTTTTACTCTTCATGAGATATATGCATGAGTTGAAAGGATTGTTTAAACCTAACTTCATCCTATGAGTAATGAGAATAAAAGAAGACCGCAGATTTTAAAGCCGAAGGTTAATGACCCACGAGATTTGTGTTTCATGCTTCATTCTAAATAATTTATGAGGTTTACATTTAAGACTTATTCAATCCACGTGAGTCATTCCTATTTGCATGCATGATTTGATTAAAGCGTATTGATATTATATTATATAAATGCATATACCCCCATACACTCAGTACATTCCTAAGTGCTGATCCACATATAAATCTATGTGCTACATTGTCTTATAATGTAGGTTTAGGTGCTCAGTCCCAGCCTCGTCAGTGATTCTTGAGTACCAACGTCTACATTCCTACAGTGGTGAGTCCTCATAGTTCAAGGACCTATCTTTAGAAATTTCAATGTTTGAGTGTTTATGTTATTACTTTTAGTTTAGTTTGAGTCAGTTGGGGACTTGTCCTAACGGCTCTCGAATTCAAGGAGTAGTAGAGGCTTTGTCAAACTAGTTATCAGACTGTGGTTGTTTGAGATTTCCAGTATTGTGGTCATTTGGACTGAGTATTACCTTTTTATTCCCTTTCATTTTATATGACACTGCTAGTGTTTTGTATTTTTCTTCTTGAATAAGCTATTATGAGAAGTGATAGGCTTAAAGGGTTATCTTGGAGCTACTTGTATCCATAAGCATCGTGTGATGTCCCGAGAAATGATTTTTGGTCATTTCAAACTTGGTATTAGAGCCTAAGGTTTTAATGGATTCCTAAGGAGTCTGACAAACTGTGTTGAGTTGAGTCTTGATAATCGGTGTGTAGCATGCCACATCTATGAGCAAGAGGCAATAAGACATTTTAGGAAAAGTTTTTTATTTCTTTCAAATTCTATCGTGGCTATAGTTGTCCCTCTCATCTAATGATTTATGATCTCCTATTTTAGGAAATACCTTTGCGAATAGTGAATGTTCGTACAAATGATGATGAGTAACCCCCACCTATTGATTTTTTTAATGAGACTGTGTCTCATGCTGAGTTTTGGGTGGCCTTTAAGGTGTTAGCCTAAGCATTCAACGCTAATGTTTGGGCCAATA
Organism: Capsicum annuum; assembly: GCF_002878395.1. Taxonomy (NCBI): domain Eukaryota; kingdom Viridiplantae; phylum Streptophyta; class Magnoliopsida; order Solanales; family Solanaceae; genus Capsicum; species Capsicum annuum. Next base: position 10,749 of record NW_025876987.1, read on the forward strand.
ACCAGGCCACAGTTGTAAATCAGTTGGGAGGTAATATAGCTGCTTCTAGGATCTGTGATTTTATGTGGATGAATCTTCCAGAGTTTTATGAGTCCAAGGGAGGGGAGGACCCACCATTGTACCTTAAGGAGGTGATAAATATCACATAGGTGATACATATTTTTGAGGAAGAAAGTGTTGAGTTGACTTCTTACAGGTTGAAAGATATAGCTTATGAATGGGTTGTATCATGGAGAAATGGTAGAGGTGAGCATGCTGGTCCTACGATTTGACAGGCTTTACAAAATGCATTCTTTGATAAGTTCTTTCTGCTTGAGATGAGGGAAGAAAAATCTGAAGAGTTTATGAACTTGAGGTTGGACTCCATCACTGTTAAGGAGTACTACTTGATGTTTGACCAGTTGGCCAAGTATGCTCCTGATTAGATTTCTGACACCCGAGCTAGTATGAGCATGTTCTTGACAGGTGTTTCTAGTTTGGTGCTGAAAAAGTGTAGGACTGCAATGCTGCATATGGATATGGATCTATCAAGGTTGATGATGCATGCACAACAGATTAAGGCAGATAAAATTAGAGAGAGAGAAAGAGTGAGGGGTAACAAGAGGGATATATCTAAGCAGCATGAGTATAGTAAGCCTAAGTTCTATGGAGAAAACTGCCCTCAGTTTTAGAGATGTTTATCTATTCCAGCGCCTTCATTAGCTACTGCTTCAGGTCCTAGAGAAGGAAAGAGCAAGGGAGCAGGTCGTTTATGCCTATCTCACTGAAAAGTGTTGGTAACAGGCCCCGTTATCCTCCTTGTTCTAAGTGTGGTAGGGATCATCCTGGAAGTGTTTCGCAGATTTAAGGAGTTGTTTTGGTTGTGGAAAGCAGGTCCATAAACTTAGAGATTATCCGCATGCTACGCAGGGGACCAGCGATGTCCGACCTTAGGCACACACTACTAGTACACCAGCTCCTGTCCCTCGTCCTACCCCTATTCAAGGTGCTTATTCTATCACTGCTGGCGGTCAGCGCCAGAAAAAATATTATTCTTTACAATCCCATAAGGAGTAAGAGGACTCTCCCGATGTTGTTAGTGATATTCCCTGCATTTTTATTTTATGTTTATGTGTTGTTGGACCCCGGATCAAGTCTCTCCTATGTGACCCCACTTGTGGCTGTGAATTTCAAAATGTGTCCCAAAAAGATTCTTCAGCCTTTCCTAGTCTCCACACCAGTAGGGGAGTTAGTTGTTGCTAAACAAATGTATAGAGATTATTCGGTTACTGTTCTTAATAGAGTCATACTTGCTGATTTGATAAAGTTAGACATGGTAGATTTTGACCTTATTTTAGGTATGGATTATCTTTACTCTTGGTATGTATCTATAGACTGCCAGATCCATGTTGTCACATTTCAGTTCCCTGATGTACCATTTTTTGAGTGGTCCGAGAGTTCGGTACCTCCCAAGTCATTTTAACTCCTATCTCAAAGCGAAAAAGCTAATATCCAAGGGTTGTATTTATCACTTAGTTAGAGTCAAAGACACAAAGTCCGAGGCTCTTACTATTTAGTCAGTCGATATTGTTATCGAGTTTCCAAATGTTTTTCAGAAGATCTTCAACGGGTACCTCCCGATAGAGAGATAGAATTTGAGATTAACCTTCTTCCCAACACTCATCCCATTTATATTCCACCTTTCCGTATGGAACCTACTGAGCTTAGGGAGTTGGAAGAGAAACTATAAGATCTTTTAGACAAAGGTTTTATAAGGCCTAGTATTTCTCCTTGGGACACACTTGTTCTATTTGTGCAGAAAAAAGATGGTTATTTTTGTTTGTGCATTGACTATCGTCAGCTTAACAAGGTCACAGTTAAAAATAAGTATCCTCTTCATAGAATTGATGACCTGTTTGATCAGTTTTAAGGTGCAAGTTATTTCTCCAAGATAGACCTTAGATTCGGCTATCATCAACTTAAAGTCAAGGAATCTGATATTCCAAAGAAAACCTTCTGACTGCTATGTTCACTTTGAGTTTCTAGTCATGTCTTTTGGGCTAACCAATTCCCCAGTAGATTTTATGAACCTTATGAATAGAGTGTTCAAGTAATATCATGATATATTTATCATAGTATTCATAAATGATATCCTTGTGTACTCTCGTACTAAGAATGACGATATAGATCACCTTAGAATTGTTTTACAAATACTTAGAGGTCACCAGTTGTTCGCCAAATTCAGTAAGTGTGAGTTTTGGATAAGGTTTGTAGCCTTTGTAGGTCATATTGTTTCAACCGAAGGTATTCGAGTTGATCTCCAAAAATAAAAGTCATACGAAATTGGCCTAGACCTATCTCTCCATCTGGCATTAGAAGTTTCTTGGGTTTAGCGGGCTACTACTGCTCTTTTGTGGAAGGTTTCTCTTCTATTGTGTCTCCTATGACCCGGTTGACCCAAAAGAAAGTTAAGTTTCAGTGGTCAGATTCCTGTGAGAATAGTTTCCAGGTGTATAAGACTCGACTTACTTCAGCCCCAGTGTTGACTTTTCCTGATGGTACAAATAGTTTTGTGGTGTATTATGATGCCTCTAAAATTGGTTTAGGTTGTGTGTTGGTGAAAAAAGGTAAGGTTATAGCCTATGCCTCTAGACAGTTAAAACCATCTGAGAAGATTTACCCAACCCATGATCTTGAGTTAGCTATTGTAGTCTTTGCTTTAAAAATCTGGAGATACTATATTTATGGTGTTCATGTTGATGTGTTTATTGATCATAAGAGCCTACAGTATGTGTTTACTTAGAGGGAGTTGAATCTTAGTTAGAAGATGTGGTTAAAGTTGTTAAAAGACTATGATATGAGTGTGTTGTATCACCCGGGCAAGGCCAATGTAGTGGCAGATGCCCTTAGTAGATTGTCTATGGGTGGTGTTTCTAATGTAGAGGAAGGTAAGAAAGAGTTAGCTTGTGATGTGCATTGTATGGTTAGATTGGGTGTTAGGTTGCTTGATTCAGCTGAGGGAAGTACTTTGGTGCAAAGTAGTTCTGAATCCTCTTTAGTTTTAGAAGTGAAGGAGAAGTAAGATAAGATCCTAGTTTGGTCAGACTGAAGGAGGCAGTTAAGGAGAAAAAGGTAGAGGTTTCCTCCCAAGGGGGAGATGGGGTGTTGAGCTTCCAGGGTATATTATGTGTTCTGCCTGTTGATGATCTGAGGCAAAGGATTATGGATGAAGCGCATTGTGCGTGGTATTTTATTCATCCAGGTTCTACCAAGATGTAACATGACTTGTAATAAATCTATTGGTGGAATGGCATGAAGAAGGATATAGCCAAGTTTGTAGCAAAGCGTGCAACATGCCAATAGGTTAAGGTAGAGCACCAAAGACCTAGTGGTATCATACAAGAGTTTGGTATGCCTACTTGAAAGTAGGAGGTTGTGAATATAGACTTCTTGACCAGGTTACCTCTTTTGCATAATCATCATGATTCTATTTGGGTTGTTGTAGCAGGCTGACTAAGTCTGCACACTTGTTGCCCGTGCATACATCTTTTACAACTGAGGATTATGCTAGATTGTATTTTCGAGATTTAGTGAGGCTGTATGGAGTTCCCTTGTTTATAATTTTGAATAGGGTTACTCAAATTGCTTCTCAATTTTGTAGGGCGTTTCAGCAGGGCCTTGGTACCCAAGTTCTTTTGAGTTCCGCTTTTCATCCACAGACAGATGGTTAGTCTGAGATGATAATTCATACCCTAGAAGATATGTTTAGGGAATATGCTCTTAATTTTAAAGGTGGTTGGGATGAGCATTTGCCATTGATAGAGTTAGCCCTGAACTGCCATGGTAGCATCGAGATGGCACCATTTGAGGCCTTGTATAGTAGAAGATTTAGATCTCCCATAGGTTTGTTTGAAGAGGGTGAAGTTGCCGTGATTGGGCCTGATGCAATGCTTGAAGCTATGGAGATAGTTAAGTTTATCAGAGAGAGGTTAAAGACAGCTCAGAGTTGTAAAAAGTCATATACCAATGTGAGGAAAAGAGATCTTGAGTTCGAAGTGGGAGATTTGGTGTACTTAAAGATTTCACCCAGGAAAGGGTTGAAAAGGTTTGGTAAAAAGGGAAAGCTTTATACCCATTATGTTGGTCCTTTTGAGCCATGTTTGTAAAGTATCCTATGAAGTTGAGTTGCATGCGGAGTTATAAGTTGTTCATCCTATTTTTCATGTCTCCATGAATAAGAAGCATATTGGTGATTCCGTTGTGGTAGATCCTTTAGAGTGTGCTGATATTTAGAACAATCTTTCAGTCTATGAGATTCCCATTGAGATCCTAGATTTTCAAATTCGTAGACTAAGGAACAAAGAGGTTCCCTTGGTTAAAGTGTTGTGGCAGAACCAATCAGTTCAGGGCGCTACTTGGGAGGCAGAAGCAGACATACGTGCCAAGTACCCACTCCTCTTTTCCGTGAATTCAGATCGATCCGAAGGTATTATTCTTTCTTAATTCAGCCTTTCTAATATAAAGTTCAGCTATATATATTCTTACAATTTCCGAGGTATTCAAGAGTCCAGTGAGATTTTGAACCCATTTAGAAACCTGCTTCAGCTATATGTACTCTGTTTTCCTATGTTCCTAGTCTAACTAGCGACATTCCAGTATGAATGTTTCCAAGAGGGAGATATTGTAAGACCCTACAAAGTTCCCTTGAAGTTTGAGCCTTGAGCATGTCAAGTGAAGTGTAATTTTGGTCCTAAAAGATTGAGAAGAGACTTCCCAAGTGATTAGTGTTTTAATCTTGTTGAATTTTCCTGAAAATGACTTTTTTTAATAGTGTAGATAATTGAATTAGCTTTCGAACGATACCAATTTCTTCCAAATCCGGCATCGGGGTGGAAATTAATGGTCATTTTAATGAGAGTTGTTGAAACCTCCCAAGAGCGACAGACAAGATAACAAACCGTCGAGGGTGCGACGAACTGTCGCCCTAAGCTTTGTAACCAAGGCAGTAACTCCGTTTCCTGGCCCAAGTGCAACGGCCAGGACGACGGACCAAGACTGCCATGGACTGTCGGCGCTAAGGTAGTGTGGCATTATCCTAGCCAATGTGGGAGGGACAATCGGACGGGCCATCGAGTTTGCAATGGACCATTACTGAGACCATCACATCGAACCAGTGTGTACTATATCTGACCAACATGCGGCGGACGATCTGATGGACCTTTAGGGTAGCGACGGACTGTCGCATCGACCGTCGCAGCCCCCGTTTAGTATTTTAATTCATTTTTTAAAAGGTACTTTTCGGTCTTTCCACTCATTTATAAACCAGATATATTCCAAATAAAGAAAATGTCTTCATTAATCATCCAAAACACAAGAGAGCTAGGGTTTCACCCTCAAGATCAAATCTAAAATCCTTCTCCAAGAAATCAAGAACTCACCATAGATTCTACAAATTAAGTTAAGATTTAAGTTATGCAAGTTTAATGGTTGCAAGAACCCTCTTTCAAGAGTAGGAAAAAGTGTTTGAATCAAGCTTGCTTATCCAATTTCATAATCTAAGGTATGTGGGGTTTTGAACAGGGGTAATCCTTTCACCCTTGTGTCTAATGGCTTATTTAAACTATAATTTTCTGCAATCTATGAGATTTTACTTGATATTGAATTAGGGTTTTTCACCCATTGTTATTGATTGAAATATCTTAATGTTTTCCATGAATTGAAAGTCAAATAACATGATTTTGCATGTTTTCTGAAGAAATTAAAGCTGGGTTTATACCCTATGTTGTTACTCCTTGAGAATTTAAGAGTTTCAATGTTCTAGAAATTGAAGTATATGAGTATGTTGATATTTTGAGATAAATTGCTGTAACTTTTAGATTTCTACATGAATTATAAATCTATATGCTATCTATTATGCATTGTGATGAGTTTTAACTTGATAATGAATTATTTTTCATTAAGCCCTACTTGAGACATGCAATTTTATGAACTATTGTTCTATAAGGACCCATGATTTGAGTATTTTGAGATTATTGGGAAATGTTTTGACCTAATGGTCATAGAGTTTTGAAATCCACTCTACCACATAAGATAACAGATTTGGTTGTTAGGTTCTTATGAATCATGAGATTATTTTGAAAGTGAATTTCCATGAGATGAGCGATATAAACTAAAGGGAGTAGTATTTCGCATCAAGTTGGGTAAGTTACTATGATTTCTTACCCCAGAACTATGTGTTATCATAGGTTTGAGATTATTGGCCTGAGGCTGAGATTATTGGGCCCGAGGCCAAGATAAGTGATCACTGAGTTGAGGTTATACTTCTTGGAAAGAATATGATGCCTCTCCCCAACATGAGGTTTCTTCGTTAGGAGGACAAGTCATTGGACTCCATGTAGCTCGCATGGTTTATGTCGGTTAATTGAACCTCCATAAAATAAAGTATTTTCCATTAAGATAGAATATTTTCCCTAAAGCTTTGAGAAGAGATATTTTCTAAAGTGAACGAATTTCTTTTTGAGTATTTTCCAAAGAAGGAATTAGTTTTCTCTACTAGTAAGACTTAATCGCCAGTGTTTAAACCAAAGTCATATGATTCAAAGTTACAAGTGTTTGAGTTCAAAAGAGTTATAAGTTCTTGAGAAATAAAGAAGTTTTACTCTCCATGAGACGTGCATGAATTGAAAGTATTGTTTAAAGCTTCCTTCATCTTATAAGTAATGAGAATAAGAGGAGAGCCTAGATTTTATCGCCAAAGTATAATGACTCATGAGATTTGTGTCTACATGATTTATGAGCTTTACATTTTAGACTTATTCAACCTATGTGATTCATTCCTATTTGCATGCACGGTTTGATTAAAGAGTATTGATATTGTTTTATGTAAATGCATACACCACTATATACTCAGTACATTTCCAAGTGCTGATCCACATATACGTTTGTGTGATATATTGTCTAATAATGTATGTTTAGGTGCTCAGTCCCAGCCTCGTCAGTGATTTTTGAGTACCTTAGTCAACATTTCTACAGTTGTTCGTCCTCGTAGTTTGAGGACCTATCTTCAGACATTTCAGTATTCGAGGGTTTATGTAATTACTTTCAGTTCAGTTTGAGCCAGTTAGGGACCTTTCCCAACGACTGTCAAGTTCAAGGAGTAGTAGAGGCTTTGTATTACTAGTTATGATACCAAACAGTATCTAAAAGAGCACGAAATAGTCCACAATTGTACAAACATTCCACACGCACTAGACACTTTACGGAAACAACAAACACCAACTTAAATGATAGAGAAGATATGTAACTTGACGTAAGGAGATCTGATAATGTAGAAACTAAAGAGTGTATTAATAGTCTAAAACATCTACAAAACAAGATAACAAGCACCACGTTCTTATGGAATACAAGAGGAGCTCGGTTCCCTCAAGCACTCTCATTTCTAGCCAATACACACAACACAAGAAGAAACCATTTCTTCTGGTGTCAAATGTTAGTCTACTCTCTTCTTGAGAGAAAGATGATGTTTAATATTACAAGTGATTTTTAATAATAATCTAACTAACAAAATAAGACTAAAGGATTCGTACTTATAGTCTATTAGAAAAGAGATGGGAAATGTCACATTTACCCTTAATAAAGGGGGTGGGTTTGGAGTGTATAAATAGGGATGACTTTTAGTATTTTTAAGACACTCAAGGCATGTCTTCACACTATAATACAGACGCTCCTTTGGATGAACTTAAGACATGCTCAACCGCGTCTATTTTCATAAACGCGCCTTCTAGTATTTGTAGTTCCCGAGTTTCGAAAAGGCTTCAAAAGGTCTTCAATTCTTTTTTTCAAATCTGAAACATGGACCTTCAACAAAAACTTGTAATTATTGTGCTCCTCATGCTTGTATCATCCTCTCCACCTTGAAAGGAATTTGTCCTCAAATTTGCACCTTGAAAAACCAAAAAGACAAGCGTACAATCCTCATGATATGAGGGTTAGTATTAGTACCACAAATTGTATAGACATGCCAAGAGGGTACACATTTGGAATACAAACAACAATCCTTTGTTATGATCAAGAAACACGTACCACAAGCATCACAAAGGACATGACAAAGATAAACATCAAGGAAAGTGGATTGCAATCCGAAACTATCACATATTTCATCAAGCCAAGGTTGTTCACATTTGGAATATACCAATGGGTCCTTTGTGTATGACATGAAATTCATAGCATGAATGGAACAAAGGAACTGGATTTGGCAAATATTAATAGATAAGGAAACTACAATGGTCTTAATGGCTTTACAATACCTCATCAAATATAACTCCACAATAGCTCTTAAGATCCATCTCAACCACATATCACCATCATGCAAATAAGAAAACCAGCCACCAAACTTCCTACCACTATGCCATACAAATTTGAAATTAACATGGTTATCATCATAGGTAAAGAGGTAGTGTAGAAAGGAATCAAGTGTGAAGACATCTTGTCGAGGGGGTACACTTTTACAATTCAACCAGCAATCCTTTATTTTTACCATCAAATGCGTAGTTTGAAAATTACAAAGGATAGGGATAAGATAATCATCAAGGAATGATAAGCATAAGCCGAGGTAACCACTTTTCCAACCCACTAGTGTTCCGGGATCAAAGGGATGGTCTAACCAAGGGTAAAAGCCGAGATTAACCAATCCTTTTACTAGTCTATCATCCAAGACTAAATATTTATGGCCTAGAAGTCTTCTCTTAAGAGAAAGAACGCCTTTATGCAAAAGTTTTTCGAGCATATGATTACTTTGAGAAAAACTACTAGCACGGTTTGCATCACACAAGCTTAAAGGAATATGTCCAATATCATGGTAAATATTACAAGAATGAACACTAACTTGAGGATTTTTAATCACATCACCCACATGATCAAGTAGTAAGCTATCCTTGAGAGAAAATTGACCAACATTTGCAACAAGAGAACTACCAAGGAAACATTCATGCTTTTCTACAGTAAGATAACTACCAAGGAAACATTCATGCTTTTCTACACTATGTAAACCCGAAGCTACTTCACATTGGATACTAATATCCTTAGTACAACATTTCAAGTGTAAGGATTTGTAGAGTGCAGCAATTATACCATAGTGTATGCCACGATAGTCCACTTGTTTGGAGCACTCGACCAAGGGTGTCACTAGCTCATTTCCCATGTTATCGTGTGGAATCACTTTTTGATCCTTCTTTGATAGCATATGAACTTGAACCTGTACATAAGAAGGGTCAATCCTAGGAAAAGCACTAGCATATGGGTTAGTGAGTATCAAATATAATTTGTGGGCAAATCCCACAAGCACATTTTTGTTTCCCTTTCCTACATTTCTTCTCGCAGTTTCCCTTTCCCTTGCCCTCTTCTCTTCACATTATTCTTGTATATCACCACTAAGTTTCTCTATCTCTTGAGGCTTGGCCTCATTCTCCTTGAATCCTAACTCTCCCTATTTTTCTACTTGGATGGTGTGTTTCTGGGTTAGTATAGCTTGGGAAGGACACATTTCATTTAGTGTAGTGTGGGGTATTTTAATTGGAGGATTTTAGAGTGGAGGATTCGGGATTAGTAATGGAATTTGGGTTCCAAATCCTCCTTGTGAAACTTGGTGGAGTAAGGAATGGCTAGGTCCATCTTGGTCTCGGATTTTGGAGTAAAGATTGACTTGGTTTGTAGCGCTTGGTGGATACAATCTTTTGTGCGAGGTCTCGGAAGTAATAGTAGGTGAGGTGCTTTAGGTGGTATGAGGTAGAGAACTCCTTTGGCTTTCCACCCTCTCAAATCTTTCACTCATTGTGGCCACATCTAAACCCAACTTCCCAACATTTGCCTTCATCCTAGCCATGCCTCGAGACAAAGTTTCAAGTCTAGCTAAGAGGACAATAATAACATTATTTTCCAAGGTTGGGGAATTGGAATTTTTGGCTTCCATTTTCAATTGAACCAACAAAACAAGAAAACGTTAGTTCAAAATACACTAGACATTCTTCACACTCGGCTTTCTCACTTGGTCCTTCAATTATTGTAAGCCGGCTATCAATCCTTGAGTGCTAAGGAATGAGTCTACTCTTGAGTTGAAGTGGATTTTTGTTAGAAGACTAAAAAATGTTTTGTACACACTTGAATGAAAAACAACTACGAACTATAAACGAGCAAAGCACCACAAGTAACACTTACATGGAAGAAGTACTCAAAAACTAGTTCACAACATAGTAGGTTGTTACCCGTTGTCAACTAGTATGGGAGTCGATGAAAATGAAACTAATAGAGACAAGGAAAGAAACTATGGATGTCCAATAAGTTGAGTTTTTTTTTTGGTTGTTGGCATGGCCCACGATTTTTATTGTTATTTTTTTGTTGTTGATGTGGAGTATAATGTTTTCAAGACATAAGTTGTTTAATCTTGTTTGTTGGTGATGAATTTTTTGTTTTTTAGTAACAAGACAAGGATTTAGATTCTCATTAAAAATTTTAAAATGGTGTATATCATCTTTTACCAACTTGCACTGAAATGGCAAAACACCTTTTTGCCTTATCTTTTCCCTTTCCTCTTTTGGCCTTTCTTGAAATATGTTTTGACACTCTTTTGGTAGGCAATCTTTTGGTAGGTCTTTGTTTCTTTGCCACGTTAGTGTTGTATTGAATGTAGTCCCAATACAGCATAATACCTTACCTCTCTCTTCCCTTTTTCAAATAAAACAAGTCATTTTATTAAATATTACTCGAGAACAACATGAACAACAACAAGAACACTTTGAACAATAACAATATCTAAACTGTCCAAACTTTCAACAACAACTTAACAAAGCTCAAATCTTGGACTTTAGACTCAAGTGTGCTAGGAAAACAACAATATAACACATAAAACTACTGATACAAGAAAAATAACACCTAATCTAGACACAAATTCGGCCAAACAACAACACCACTTTGGCCAAGAAACCAAACCGGTAGAATAAGTTATTTTTCTATGATTTTTGACCTTGGAAACCTCTTATAATGTTAGGAAACAAAGATCTAACAGTATAACAATCAAAAAACAAAAAATTAACAAGAAAACTAGGCACAAATCTCGGCCAAAACAACAACAAGACACAATTTTGGCCAAGACAACAAGGATGGACAAATTTGCTTCTTTTTGGAATTTTCAGCTTTTGAACACCCTTTTTTTTTTCGACTTATTGAGCCCAATATTGGTATTTTTGTAACACAACCAGCCTTAGCTATGATACCTAATGATACCAAATGGTATCTAAAAGGGCACGAAATAGTCGTCAATCACACAAACAGTCCACAGGCATAAAACACTTAACGGAAACAACAAACACCAACTTAAACCATAGAGAAGATATGTAACTTGATGCAAGGAGAAATCATAATGCAGAAACTAAAGAGTACATTAGTAATCTTAAATCTTTACAAAACAAGTTAACAAGCACCATGTTCTTACGGAACACAGGAGGAGCTCGGTTCCTCAAGCACTCTTGTTTTTAGCCGATACACACAACACAAGAAGAAACCATTTCTTATGTTGTCAAATGGTAGTCTATACTCTTATTGAGAGGAAGATGATGTTCAATATTATAAGTTATTTTTAAGAATAAGTTAACTAACAAAATAAAAATAAGGGGTTCCTACTTATAGCGTATTACAAAAAAGATGGGAAATGAAACATTTAATCTTAATGAAGGGGGTGGATTTGGAGTGTATAAATGGGGATGACTTGTAGTGTTTTTAAGACACTCAAGGCATGTCTTCACAGTTTAATACATACACTCCCTTGGATGAACTTAAGACATGCTCAATCGCATCTATTTTCATAAACGCACCTTGTAGTCTTTATAGTTCCCTAGCTTGGAAAAAGATTTGAAAAAGGCTTCAAAAGGTCTTCAATTCCTTTACAAATACGAAATGTGAAGCTTTAACAAAAACTTTTAATCTTGGGCTCCTCATGCTTGTATCTAGTTATTAGATTTTGGATGTGTTTAGATTTCCAGTATTATGGTTGTTTTGACTGAGTATTACCTTCATATTCCATTTCACTTGATATGACACTGCTAGTGTTTTGTCTATTTCTTCTTGAATGAGCTACTATGAGAAGTGATAGGCTCAAAGGGTTAGCTTAGTGATACTTGTATCCCAAAGCACCGTGTGATATCTCAGGAGGTGATTTTGGATCGTTACATGGTAATTGGGGTAACAAGTGGCAGAAAAAAAAATTTGGAGCATGTAATGCCCCAATCTGGTACCCGGAATGCTAAATGGTGCTCATGACCTGGAAGGATAACAAACTAACCCATGACTGATATCTGTATCTGTATACTGCATAAAATACTTTATAATGTGGAAACAAAAACTAAAGGCCATATGGTTTAATGATGAACATGATATAAATGATATAATATCTGTGTGGGTTGATGGAATACCCAAAACAAAACTGAACATACTTAAGTCTGAAACATGATAGTCTAGAAAGCCTCAAATAGACTAAACTGTATGAGTATGGAGATGATGGTACATGTCCCCAACTAACTCCAACTAATAAACTGATTAATGAGATAATTAGGAAATAATCATGTCTTCAAAAGATGAAGAATCACTTCTAACTCTGACTGTGGATATCTGGAATCTACTATTGCTTTGAAGTCCGTGTATCTGAACTTATGGTATAAAACACCATAGTGCAAATGTGTCAGTACTCTGAATGTACTGTTATGCATGTGAGGTAGGCTGAATGCATGGGGTTTATATGTATGAACAATAATAATAACTAACTAACTATCATGTCCGTGAGAATACATGCATAAGACATAACAACTGATACTAATACTATAATAACATGATTACTAAACCTGAATATCATTAATAACATGAGTGACTGCATCTGACAGTCCTAAATCTGATGGAACTATCTGAGTTTTATGCTGTATCTGAGTTGAATGTATCTGATAGTCCTAAATCTGATAGAACTATCTGAGTTTCATACTGTATCTAAGTTGATTGTATTTAATAGTACCAAAATTTGAAAAACTATTTATGTTCTATTATTGTGACTGATTGACTGTATCTGACAGTCTTAACTCTATAACATAAAATTATGGGAAGTAGTTAGCTAACTAACATGCCCCTGATATGCCATTATGGTTGAGTTGGGATCCAAACTGTAACCCCAATTAGAAGGGTGTCAATACCACACCACTGGTAAAGACAAGCTGTAGGCAACCCTCATCTGATAGTGTCCCCTTTATGAGAATGGTGGGGACCTTATCTGACTGTGCTTATCCACCTCATCAACCCTCATCGGACAGTGTTGATGTCTCAACCTATACTGGCTACATAGTTCTACAATTCAAGGATCTCTTCTAAGAATCAAACCCTCATCAAATAGTGTATATTCCTATCCTTGGGTTCACTCGGTCCTAATTTTGAATCCCATCTGAATAGACACTAAACATGATTTAACTGAACTAAACATGGCTTGAATTACTAAATTCCCTTGACTGAGAGAATACAACTAATATCTGACAATTAACTGAGTTTATGAGATCATTGAGATTTCCTGAGTCATAAGATTGTCTAAAGTCTAAGGATCATAGCTTGACTTAGTGTATTGTGAAAGCATAACATGGCTCTTAGCACACAACTAATGTTTCGGGTACGAGTACCCCCAGGACTCGATTGAAGGAAACTGACCAAGCATAACTTACTTGAACGTATGGCTAAGATCATAATCCATAATACATTATAGAAGCATTTCACCAAAACATGTGGCAGGCATAACTTTTACATACATTAGGATTTCATGATATCATACTAGTTGGGCATTGTTCCTTCATCTAGGTATTTAATCAAACACATGGTAGGTATAGCACATGTAGACAACATTATTAAAAAATTATTCATCATGATTCATCTCTAATTTCATCATCCTAGAGTTTATTCATAGGTTCATATGAATATACATCTATACAAATCAATTCCACTGAAAATTGATCACCCAACATGGATTTGAATTTAATTGAGCATTCTTAACATAAAAAAACAAACCTACCATGAAATTCAAAGAGAAATCCATAAACTTTAACTTAGAAAGGAGATTCTTGGGCTTCATGAACAGAAGGAGTCCATTAATGAAAACTAAGCATACCTTAGTTCGTGATTTTGTGAAGATTGATGGAGAAACTTTCTCACATGTGAAAAGTCTTAAATAAGAGGGGGGGGGGGGGGGGGAGTCGACCCTTTTAATCCCAGATGCATCATTTAATTTTAGTAAAATTTTCCTGAACTAAACCCCCTAGCGCAACGCGCCGCTATCATGACTTGTACATAGAATTTGACAATTGGGAATCTAAGGGATGGAGCGATGCAGATCCATCGCTTTACCCCTACCTTTCTGACTTGACACTTTGGCGCAACACGGAGCAAATCACGCTAAGACACTGGAAAAGGACAATTCTGAATTTGGGCCCTGGCGCAATGTTCCATAAACATGGACCCCTACTGGAATTTTTCGAATGCCATTTGCTCTTGTGGCGCGGTGCGCCACTGACTAATATGGCATTATTTTACGATGGGAACTTGAAGCAGTCATAACTTCTGACCCGATTATCGGATTTGGGAGAATCTTATATCGTTGAAAAGCTTATTGAATTTCCCACATGACAAAAAGTGAAAATCTTGAAAATTCCTCAAGGAGTAACCATCATTCAATTTAGAAGTTAATACTAGACGTTTTTTTAGATAAAATTAGCAAGGAAAATTACATGGTATTACAATATCTCCCCCTTGAGAATATTCATCCTCGAATGAGACTGACTAAGAGGGGAGAAAAGACAACTAACATAAATGTTGAACATGAATAACTAGAACATGATCTCATGATGGCATGAGTGACAAGCTGAACATATAATATTGAACATACATATCTAACGCATGTGTAACTGATTCATGAATGCATGACTGAGTGTTTTGAAGAACTAAGTTTCTCACAATGAGAATCCATGTCTGATACATAATTACATAACTAAACTAATACATGCATGCATCACTGAATATGTGATGGTACTTCATACCAAGTTTCTAATGGGAACATGAGCATGAAGCTGCATACCAAGTTTGTGATGAACACCGAATATGAAACTGAGAAAGATTAAAGAGAATTATTACCTTAAGCTAGATATGAGTTGGCGAAGAAGAGATGAAGATACTTGGTACACATGTCTGCCTCTGCTTCCCAAGTAGCTCCCTTAACGGTCTGATTACGCCAAATAACCTTAACTATAGGGACATCTTTGTTCCTCAATCTACGAGTCCAATAGTCTAAGATTTTGACTAGAATCTATTCATAAGAGAGTGTGTTCGGAACATCAATGCTCTAAAGAGGGACTAGAACTGATGGGTCACCTATGTACTTGTTGAGCAAAGATACATGAAACACTGGATGAACTGTGGCTAGATTGGAAGGAAATTCGAGGTTATAAGCTACCTTGCCAAATCAATTGAGAATATTGAAGGGACTAACATTACGAGGACTCATTTTTCTTTCTTACCAAACAGCTTCACACCCTTGATTGAAGAGATCTTTAGGTAGACTTAGTCACTAATCTCAAACTCGAGATCTTTTCGACGAACATTACATAAGACTTTTGTCACCTATGAGCAGCCCGGAGTCTTTCTCTAATCAACTGGACTTTCTCTAAGGTGTTAAATACCAAGTCAGGACGTATGACTGAGGCCTTACTAAATTAAAACCAACCAATTAGAGATCTACATCTCTTACCGTAGAGAGCTTCGAATGGACCCATCTATATACTGTAATGATAGTTGTTATTGTATGCAAATTCAATCAAAGGCAAGTGGTTATCCCAACTTTCCTTGAAATCAATTGCACAAGCCTTTAGCAAATCTTCTAAAGTATAAATGGTTATTTCTACTTGACCATCATTCCGAGGATGAAAGGCTATACTAAGATAAACTTAGGTACTAAGACACTTTTGGAATGCTTTCAAGAAATGAGAGGTGAATGGGGTACCTCTGTCTAAGATAATGGACAATGGATCACCGTACAATCTGACCAACTCCTTGATGTAGAGTTTTGCATAATCCCCGGCTGAATAAAATGTATGAACTGGAAAAAAATGAGCTGATTTGGTCATTCTGTCTATAATGACCCAAATCGAATCATGATGATAACGAGTTTGAGGAAAACCCATCACGAAGTCCTTGTTCACAACTTCCTACTTCAAAGTAGGAATACTGAAATCTTGCATTACCCACTAGTCTTCTGATGCTTTATCTTAACCTGCTAACATATAGAGAACTTAGCTATAAACTCTTCATCCCACTCTACCAATAGATTTCCCACTAGTTGCGGTACATCTTTGTGGTCCCTGGATTAATAAAGTAGCACGCACCATGTGCTTTAGTATGAATTCGCTGCCTTAAGTCGTCTAAACATGGAAAACAGAGACGACCCTGATAATGAAGAATACTATCTCCCCCTTAGGAGAAAACCTCTATTTTTTTATCCTGAACTGACTCTTTCAACTTGACAAGGCTGGGATCTCTAACTTGATTTTTTTTCACCTCAGAAACTAAAGATGATTCTCAACTATTCTGAACCCATATATCACCCTCATCTGTATCGACTAAGCAAATGCCTAGTCTGGCAAGCTGATGGACTTCCTAAGTTAACTTCTTCTTACTGTCCCCAACATGAGAAATACTACCTATGGATAGTCTACTGAGAGCATCGGCTGCTACGTTGGCCTTGCCCTGATGATAAAGGACACTTATGTGATAATCTTTCAAGAATTCTAACCACCTTCTCTAATGAAGATTGAGATCTTTTTGAGAAAAGAAATATCGAAGACTCTTATGATCTGTGAAGACATTTACATGACCTCCGTAGAGATAATAAATACCTCAAAATCTTCAAGGAAAAGACTACAACTGCTAACTCAAGATTACGAGTAGGATAATTCCTCTCATAGGTTTTAAGTTTTCTAGAGGCGTAGGCTATGACCTTGCCATGTTGCATGAGGAAACAACCCAAACCTACTCTGGATGCATCCCAATACACTAAAAAATAATTTGAACCATCTAGGAGAGCTAAGACTGGAGCTGAGGTAAGTCAGGTCTTCAACTCCTAAAACTCTTATCTCAAGGATCTAACCACTAAAACTTGACTTTCTTATAAGTCAATATGGACATAGGGAATTTAATAAAATAAAATCCCTCAATAAACCATTTGTAATAGCCAGCCAAACACAAGAAACTCCTGATATCTCATAGACAGACAAGTCTGGGGGCCAGTTTCTTACTACTTTTGTCTTTTTAGGATCTACTATTATGCCATCACCGGAAATCATATGTCCAAGGAATGCTACTGATCTTAGCAAAAATTTGCACTTACTGAATTTGGTGAATAGCTTATGATCTCTGAGAGACTGAAGGACTATTCTAAGATGGTCTTTATAATCATGCTCACAGCGGGAATATACTAGAATATCATCTATGAAGACTATGATGAACATGTCCAAATACTACTTTAACACAAGGTTTATCAGGTCTATGAAAGCGGCTGGGGCATTGGTAGGGCCAAAGGACATAACTTAGAATTCAAAATGACCATACCGAGTACGGAAAGCTATTTTTAGAATGTCACATTTTCTAACTCTAAGCCGGATGATAACAGGATCTCAGGTCTATCTTAGAGAAATAACTGGCAACTTAAAGTTGGTCAAATAAGTTATCAATTCTGGGAAGTGGATACTTGTTCTTCATCGTGACCTTATTGAGTTGACGGTAGTCTATACATATTCTGAGATAACCATTTTTCTTATGCACGAATAATAATGGAGCGCCCCATGGGCAAACCCTCGGCCCGATGAATCCCTTATCTAAGAGATCCTTCAATTGTTATTTCAGTTCTCTATTTTCTACTAGTGCCATTTTGTTTGGTAGAATAGATATAGGCTGAGTATCTGGAAGAAGATCAATGCCGAAGTCTATTTCCCTTTCAAGAGAAATTCCTGGAAAATCTTCGGGAAAGATATCTGAATATTCATTCACTACTGGGACTGATTCAAGACTGTGATCTTCAGAACTAGTATCCTTAACTCGAACAAAATGATAGACATATCCTTTAGATATCATTTTCTGTGCCCGAAGGTAAGAAACAATTTGACCTCTGAAAGCGGATAGACTACTCTTCCACTCTAGGTTGGGTTCATTCGTTAACTAAAACTAGACTATTTTATTTCTGTAGTAGATTGTGGCATAGTAGGAATAACATCAATCCATGCCAAGAATGACATTAAAATCAGTCATCTCTAATTTGACTAAGTCTGGTGAAGTAATTTTCTGAAATATCATAACTGGGCAGTTCCTATATACTCGTCGAACATTGATGGTTTTACTTATTAGGGTAGAGACTAAAAAGGGCTTTGCTAGGATTTCGTGACTAATTCCATAATGTCCTACTTTATAGGGAGTAACAAAAGTCAAAGAAGCTTCTTGATCTACCAAAGCGAAAATATGCACATGAAAGATCTATAACATACCAGTAACTATATCAGGAGAATTTTCCTAATCTTGTTGGGACTAAAGAGAAAAACGACGATTTGGGCGTTGCCCACTATAGCACATGAGGTGGCACCCTTCTGATTTGAGCGACTGAACTGAGTTGAAGAGCAGAGATAACTCTGATAAGCTGACTAAGGGTAGTCTCTAAATCTATGGCCTAGTTTGCCACAGCCAAAACAGACATCGCTACCAAATCTATAAGCACCCTTGTGGTTCTTAACAAAAGTCTGACAAAGGGGATTAGTTTGGGCATTGCTAACACTGCCCTGAGACCTAGAGACTGGCGCTCTATCTCTGTTACCCTTCCTAAACTTAAGAAAATAGAGCACTAGCTAAAGAAGGAGCTGGAACTAATGACTTAGGATGGAACTGGGAACGATTTCCTCCTTCTAATTTAGGTTGAGGAAAGTTGAAACTACCTATTTTTTCTCTTTTATTTTGCTTCTCCCTCTAGTTAATCTTATGCTCCTTTATCTGCTGAGCATGAGTCACAAGCCTGGCTAAAGTTATGTCACTATTTAGCATGGCAAATCTACACTCATTTACCATGCTATAATTTACCCCTAAAGCAAGCATACTTATCTTGGCTCTATTATTTCAAACCATACGAAGGGCATATCTGGATAATTGAGTAAACTTAAGAGAATAATCTTTCACCGTCATATTGCCCTACCTGAAGTTGATGAATTGTAGCACCTTATCCTTTCTAAGCTCTTAGGGAAAGAATCTATCTAAGAATGCAGTGATAAACTCCTCACACTATATAGGACTTGCTCTACCTGACTTTATAACTTCCACTATTTGAACCAAGTATCAGCCACATCCTGTAATTGATATGCAGCTAGCTCAGTACTCTCAATAGTAGTCACCCCCATAATTTCATTCACCTACTAAACTTGATCAATGATTTTCTGAGGTTTCTCATCTACCTTAGACCCAAGGAAGGATGGAGGATTCATTCTGTTGTAGTCCGAAATCCTAGATATAGTTGAATTGGCCACTGGGTTTGCTGGAATGACTGCTGGTCATTTATTTTGAGCAACAACTAAGTTAGGAAGAGTAGTGAATATGACACTGAACTCCGCATAAGAAACATGATCGCCCAAAGGATCTTCAGGCTAAGGGGCTGACTGATTTCCTTTTCTTCTTTTAGGAGGCATGTTCTATAAAAAGAAGGGAGAAACATATTAGACTAAAAGATTGACTTGAGATTATATTCACTAGCACGACATGAATACCAAAAGAAGGGAAACTATTCATAAAACATCTTATAGCCTCTTTCACTTAATTGTGGCATGCGACATACCCATGTATAGGACTCTACTAGATGCAGCTTTCAGACATCCTAGGACTTTATTAAACCTTAGTCACTGATACAAAGTTTGTAATGTCCTAAATCTGGTACCTAGAATACTACACAGTGCTTATTACCTCGAAGGATCACAAGCTAACCCGTGACTGATATTTGTACCTGTACACTGCATAAAATACTTTACAATGCGGAGACATAAACTGAACAGCCATAAGGTTCAATACTGGACATGATCTAAATGATATAACAACTGCGTGGGGTAATGGAATACTCAAAACAAAATTGAACATACTATAGTCTGAAATATGATAGTCTAGAAAGCCTCTAACTTACTAAACTGTCTGAGTAAGGAGTTGATGGGATATGTCCCTAACTAACTCTACCTAATAAATTAATTAATGAGATAATAGGGAGGACTTACTTTTAACTCTATCTACAAATATCAAAAATCTACTGTTGCTCTGAAGCTCGTGTCACTGAACCTATTGTATAAGACACCATAGAGCAAATACGTCAGTACTTTATATGTACTGGTATACATGTGAGGTAGGCTGAATGTATAGGGTTTATATGCTTGAACAATAATAATAACTGGCTAACTATCATGAGCATGAGAATACATGCATGAGACATAACAACTGACACTACTATTGTGATAACATGATTACTAAATCTAAATATAACTGATAACATGAGTGATTATATCTGACAGTCCTAAATTTGATAGAACTATCCAAATTTTGTACTCTATCTGAGTTGACTGTATCTGACAGTCTTGAATCTGATAGAACTATCCGATTTCTGTACTGTATCTGAGTTGACTGCATCTAACAGTCCTAAATCAAGACTATTTGACTGATTGGCTGTATCAAATAGTAATATCACTCAAATCAAATAGTCTTGATTTAATAACATGAAACTGTGAAAAGTAGTTTTTTAATTGACATGCCCTAATACACATTATTTCTAAGTTGAGGTCCAATCTGTAACCCCAATTAGAAGGGTGTCATTACTGTGCCACTGGTAAGGACAAGTTATAGGCGTCCCTCATCTGATAGTGTCCTCTTTATGAGAATGGTGGGGCCCTTATCTGATAGTAGTTATGCACCTGATCAATCCTCGTCGGGCATTGTTGATGTCTCAACCTATGCTGGCTACATAGTTTTGGAATGCAAGGATGACATCTAAGAATCACACCCTCATCTGATAGTCTATGTTCCTATCCTTGGGTTCACTCGGTGCTAATTTCAACTCCTATCTGAGTAAACACTAAACATGATTTAACTGAAATGAACATAGGCTGAACTACTGAATTTCATTGGCTGATGGAATACTACTGATATTTGACAACTGACTGAGTTCATAAGATCATGGAGATTTCCTGAGTCCGAAAACTATCTGTAGTTTAAGGATCATAGCTTGACTGAGAGTATCATGAAAACAAGGCATAGCTCTAAGCACATAGCTAATGTTTCGGGTACGAGTACCCCCACGACTCGATAGAAGGAAACTGACTAAGCATAACTTACTTGAATATATGACTAGCATCATAATCCATAATATATTTGTAGAAGTATTTCACCAAAACATGTGATAGGCATAACTTGTACATACATGGGGATTCAATGATATCATACTAATTGGGAATTGTTCCTTTATCTAGGCATTTATTCAAACACATGGTAGGCATAGCACATGTAGACAACGTTATATAATAATTATTCATCATGATTCATCTCTAATTTTTTATCTAGGGTTTATTTATAGGTTCACATGAATGTACATCTACACAAATCAATTCCATATAAAATTGATCACCCAACATGGATTTGAATTCAATTGATCATTTTCGATATAAACAAAATAAACCCAACATGAAATTCAAAAAGAAATCCAATAACTTAAACTTAGAAAGGAGATTCTTAGGCTTCATTGACGAAAGGGGTCCATGAATGAACACTATACATACCTTAGTTCATGATTTTGTAAAGATTGATGTAGAAAGTTTCTTGGATTTGGATATTCTATAAAAACCCTAGGTTATTCATGAGAGTTTTTTGAGAGAAGAGAGTGTATTTTTGGTGTAAGGTGTCTGAATCATGTGTTAAAGGGCTTAAATAGATGTTGGAAGTTGACCCTTTAATGCTGGATATGTTATTTAATTTTAGTAAAATTTTTCAAAACTGAAATAGCACTATTGCACCGTGTCACTAGAATTTAACAATTGGGAAACTAAAGGATGGCGTGACGTGGAGCTATCCCGTTGCACCTTCCTATGTTACCTATGACACTGGAAAAGGACAATTCTAAATTTAGGCCCTAACACGATACGCCAAAATTGTAGACCCCAACTGAAATTTTCCAAATTCCATTTCCTCTTGTGTTTCAGCATGCCACTAACTAATATGGAATTGTTTTACAATAGGAACTTAAAATAGTCATAACTTCTAACCCTGCTATTGAATTTGGGAAAATCTTATATCGATGGAAAACTTATCTAATTTCCCATATTACAAAAAGTTAAAATCTTGAAAATTACTCATGGAATAGCCATAATTCAATTTATAAGCTAATACTAGACATTTTTGAGATAAAATTATCTAGGAAAAGTATGGGCTATTACTGGGTAATACTCAGTCTGCAGCCAGCGCTTCAGCGCTCCAGCGCTCAGACCTCCAGTTGACCAATGATCTCAGAATTTATAGACTAATCATTCATCTAGAGCACAGGTTACCCAGTCCCAGGGTAGGGTGGTTCAGCCGTATAGTACTTTTCTATGGTGTGAGACCTACGGTAAGTATTACCCAAGAAAGTGTAAGCTGGACAAGATAGTATGCTATACTTGAGGTCAGGCGGGTTATTATCGGCAAGATTATCCTTCTGCTAGAATGAACCTTGATGGTGCTAAGGGCTAATAAAACCCCTTCAAACAACAACCACCTCCCATAGGTGCTACTTCAGCTACCAAAAGCGGATGCAACTGTTTGTATGCCTTGTCCAATTGCCAAGAGGTAGAGGCCTCACCACATGTAGTCACAAGTACGTTATAAATATTCTGTCATGATGTATATATGTTGCTTGATCCCAGGTCTACCTTGTCTTTTGTTACCCTATATGTGGTAGTCGATTTTTGGTTTGAACCCAAAGTTAATGCACACCTTTATCTGCTTCTACTCCTATAGGTGATTCTATTTTT